>NW_026585686.1:9190041-9239772 GCF_907164565.1 Psammomys obesus
ATAATATAATATAATATAATATAATATAATATAATATAATATAATATAGTATTGTAATGTAATGTAATGTAATATAATATAATATAATATAATATAATATAATATAATATAATATAATATAATATAATATAATATAATATAATCCGAGGGAGCTGAGTACACCTTCATTATGGCAGAGCAGTGGGAGCAAGCTTGTCCAGGCTGACAGGTGCATTTCCACCTAGAGGGTAGGGGAGGGAACTCTCCCCTCTTAGAAGAGCTTCACTTGTGCAAGCCTGCCTTCTGGATGGGAAATGACAACTCTTTCAAGGTCAGTATGAGAAGACAGAGGTGGAGAGGCAGGCCATAGGTAGCTGCATTGAGTGTCACCCAGGGAAACACAGCCAGCAGGTCCCAAACCCCTAAGGGCCAGAGGGGCTACACGAACTCGCCCAAGCTGATGGGACAAAGTGCTTGAAATTAGAGCTGGATCGAGGAAGAAAATTTTGTCTGTCTATTTAAATGTATGTATGGCCATTATATGTCTGTTTTTGACTGGTCTTAAATGGTTAATATGCACTGTATGTCTTGGTTATAGGTTAAGAGTTATTGGTTATATTTAAAGGTTAAATTCAAACTCTTCTTTAGAAATATGCATTCTGAGTGAAGTATCCCAGAAGGAGATAGACAAACATTGTATATACTCTCTTATATAGACCTACAAGATATGATAAACATAATGAAGTCTATACACCTAAAGAAGATAAACAAGAAAGCAGACACGAGGTAAGATGATCAATCCTCACTTAGAAAGACAAATGAGATGTGTATTGGACATATGACAGGAGTCTACCGCAAAAGGCATCTGAAAGACCCTACCAAGCAGCATTTCAAAACAGATTCTAAATGGGAGCAGCCTTACCAGGCCACAGAAGAAGACAATGCAGCCATTGCTGATGTGATCTGATAGACTAAGATCAGAAGAAAGGAGAGGAGGACCTCCCCTATTAGTGGACGTGGGGAGGAGCAGGCATGAAGAAAGGAGAGGTAGGGTGGGATCGGGAGGGGAGAAGGGAGGGGCTTAGGGGGGATACAGAATGAATAAAGTGTAATTAATAATAATAATAATAATAATAATAATAAAAGAAAAAAACAGATACTAAGACTCATAACCAAACTTCAAAAGAAGGGGAGTTAGTATGATGGGGAAAGGATAGGAACCCCACAAGGATGAAATATATTTGGGCACAGGGGTCTTTTTTGAAACTGTTTCTCCAACCAAGGACCATAAATATATATATATGGATATACATGGATATATGTATATATATATATATATATACATATATATACATATATATATATTTATGTATATATATATACATATCCATATATATATATATATATATATATATATATATATATATATACATATCCATATATATATATATATGGATATGTATATATGGATATAACCTAGAACCTTTGCTCGGACGAAGCTTGTGATAGCTCAATAACCAATTGGTTTCCCATAGTAAGGGGAACAAAGACTATCTCTAACAGGAACTCAATGGCAGGCTCTTTGACCTCCCCACCCCCCAAGGGAGGAGCAGTCCTGCTAGGCCACAGAGGAGGACTTTGCAGCCAGCCCTGAAGATACCTGATAAAACAGGGCCAGATGAAAAGGGAGGAGGTCCTCCCCAATCTGTGGACTTGGAAAGGGGCAGGGAGAAGCTGAGGAAGAGGGGATGGGATTGGGAGGGAATAAAGGAGTGGTATACAGCTGGGATACAGAGTTAATAAAATGTAACTAATAATAATAAACAATAAAAAAGAAATATGTATGTGTACACATGTGTTTGTAAGATCTACAGAAGTATAAATGTTTTAAAATAACATCCATGTGCCTTGCTATTCAATGTGATGTGATTCTGCCGTCTTGAAATTGCCACGTGCTGTAGGGCAGAACAAAGAAAAAGAAAGATTAAAGAACCTTTTATTCATAATAAATTCTGTTTATCATCATATTTCCTTTTTTTTGAATTTTATTTTTTTCTTATCAGTTACATTGTATTAACTCTGTATCCCAGCCATGTCCGGATCCCTCATTCACTCCCAGTCCCTCCCTCCCCCCCTCCCTCCCTCCCTCCCTCCCTCCCTCCCTCCCTCCCTCCCTCATCTCCACAGTGCCCCTTTCCAAGTCCACCGATAGGGGGGACCTCCTCCCCATTCATCTGGTCCTGTTTTATCAGGTATCTTCAGGACTGGCTGCAAAGCTCTCCTCTCTGGCCTAATAGGACTGCTCCTCCCTTGGGGGGTGGGGAGGCCAAAGGGCCAGTCATTGAGTTCCTGTTAGAAATAGTCCTTGTTCCCCTCACTATGGGAAACCAATTGGTTACTGAGCTACCACAGGCTACATCTGAGCAGAGGTTCTGGGTTGCATTCATACATGGTCCTTGGTTGCATGTCAGTCTCAGAAAAGACTCTGTGCCCAGATATATTTGGTTCATATTTCCTTTTACACTAAGAAGACAACTCTCATTTTTAAATTGGATTTGGTTTTAGAAAATGGATTGTGTGTACTGGTAAATTTTGGTTTTAAATTTTGGTTTTGACTTTTAAAATTATGGTTATGTTTTGTGGTTTCACTCCTAAAAAGGGTACTTTATTTTGGTATTGCAAAAATCGCATTTGGAGAATGTTTAAATGTTTAAGGCTATGAAACATTTTAAAGTTTATCAGGCATTTTAAATAATGACCTTGGGCAAAGAACTTGGAACAGTCTCTCAACCCTTTGGGGAAGGACAAAAAAGTTTTTTTGTGTTTATTTTATTACTTTTACCAAATGTTGCCAAGCCATACTGTTTGAGCCAATCAAGAAAATTGAAAAAATTTCAGTGTATCATGTCAGGGTGGCAAAAACCCATGGAATGACTCAGTAAAGAAATGATGAGAAAGATTTTGATTCAAGTTTTTATGTTTTCTGAAAAGCAAGAGAGAAAGCAAGAGACTGAGATAGTAAAGAAAGAAAAGAAAAGAAACTAAAGGAATATAGAATGTCATTGAAGGTCAGAGTATGTTTAGAAAGCCAGAGGGCATATTAACTGTATTTGCCTTAGTTTTTCATACATGCAAATATGATTTGACAAAGATCTGTAAAATATGTTGTCCTTCATTTAAAAGGCTGGTGATTCTTCAACGCAAAATGTTTTCTTATGCTCTTTAAAGAGGGAAGAAGACTGCAGCTCCATGTTAGCCAAGGGTTATACAGGTATAACAGGTATGCAAGTCATTGTTAACCATTATATACCTGACCACCAGCTCCTGAGTGAATGGATTAATACTTTTATTTCTGGTCGATAGGTTTGATGTGGCCAGAATAGTTCAAGTACAGTTTAAAATTGTTCTATACTGTTCTGTTATGTAGTTGGTTCTAAAACTTATTTCATTACTTGATTATAGAAAACTGTAAATGCTCCACAGTGCTTGCTATACTTTGGAAGGCAGCAACACCATCAGCAACACCTAATAGCTATGTTTTATATTGATGGCCACAGCCTATAGCAACATGTGGCTAGCCATCATGCTGGTTCAGGGATAAATAGGGTGGAACCATGGTTATACTGCCATCTTTGTTGAGAGCAGCCAGCTGTGGTCAGTTCCATGTTTAGTGCTAAGTGCAACTTTTATACTTTAAGCTTTTTGCTGTTCAGTCTAAATGCAATGTGATAGGATTAGCAAGATTTGATAGCCTGTCTATGAATTGTATCTGATTGAAAGTTTTGCTTTGATTTTAGTTCAGAAAGATATTTAAAGTTATGACTATGACTGAAGTTGGTTACAGGACTGAGTTTAGCTAGTCTTTTGTTTGTTTTCAACGTTAACCCTAAGATGGGTAAATACAAAGTTTACCTATGTAGATATATTTAAATTAGTTATGTTCCTAAAAAACTCACCTAAGGAATATGCCAAAATTAGAGATTATAGCATTCTGTTTCACAGGAAATAATTTAGAGTAGATAACTAAAGATAGAAAAAGAGTAACTCAGATATGATGGCCCTCAAGCTTTTCAGAAATCTGACAAGTATAACATTTTACCTGTGAAAGCTTATTGTTACAGAGTCCCAAATCCTGGCAGTAACTCCCCAAATCCTCAGAAAAGATTTGGGCACAATGACAGATGACTTGGACTGGATTGTGGTATGCTAAAGACTGAGTGAAGCTGCCCCAACTGGTTCACCACTGAGGCCTAGCCTAAACTATGGACAAAGCTGTGGACACCTGGATAATCGTTTTGCACTTTGCTGAAGAAGAGGTGATGTCGGTCTCTCCACATTTCTTTTCTACAGAAACACTCTCTCATCTATTGTGCCTGATAATCAGACTACCCCTGTTCATGATGCCATGAGACCACAGGAGCCAAGGACAACTGCATAGGTGATGGACTGACTAGTCATCTCTCTCATTTTGTTTGGCACATGGAGGGGTACATTTATTTGGCTTACATTTATTCTTCTCGGGTCTCTGATCACATTGATGCCTAAGCTAAGCTAATGGTAGCTTTACAGCTAAAGAGCAGACAATTAGGTTAACTGTTAGCTCATTGGTAAGTTCATTTAGCTAGTTAGAACTACTAAGTACTAGATCTTTTAGTTAGAAAGGCAAACAGTTTTGCCTTGCTCATAGGCTTCATGTTAATTGCCTGTGTCTTATAATAAATAATTGGATTGATGTAAAGTCTGAGGATATGAAAATTATGAGAATCTAAAGAGTATTATTTAAGGCTCTAGAAAAATGTTTCAAAGTTTGTAAAAGGCATATTGAAAATTGGAGATAGTTCAGATTTCTCCCTTCTTTCTGCTATTGTTGTGCTTATATTGTTATAAGATTTCAGAATTCTGAGTTTTGACATTGACCAGCAGAATTTTTATAAGTTTATAGAACACTGACTGCTTATTATCCAATCATAAACTTAAGATTTTAATTTTATTTTGGTTGTCTTGTAGAGACTTGATGCTTCTCATCATACTAAAAACATCTGTCTAATGTGTATATCTGGCTCAAAAGCCATAGCTCTTTTATTGGGTCTTAAGGGCATGAGTCTACATTTGCCCTATTGTAGACACCTACTATCTGCTTTTTCTAAATTATCTCAATACAATTGTGGTGCTAATATGAGTTTCAGGAAACCAAAAGGTCAGAAGACCTGGATCTGGCATAGCTCAAACAGACCCCAGAAGAGTTTTTTCCTTGGTCTTGGGATTCCTCATTTTCCCTAATTACTAGACAAATTATAACTTCAGTCTCTAGTCTGAATTTGTCTCAGCAGATTTTCACCTGACAGACTCTATTCAAGGATCAGCTATGGACTGCAAGCTGAGATCTGGACTTGGAAGCTGACATGATGGCCCCCTGCCTCTTTAGGTAGATCAACTAACCAGATGCTTCTGAGAACTGACCTATTACCCAGCTTTTAGCTGGCATTTCAAACTTCCTAGCCCCTTGATGACAATGGCCCCATAGCCAGCACTGAAAAAGCTTCAGAAAAAAGATCTCCCCGACAATCCCACATAACAAGCTGAAATGCTAAGTCAAAAAGGGCTCCAGACATTAGCTATTATCTTGGGGACCCACTCAGCTAGGGTTGGAACTAGTATTACAGCACTATATGTACAAAGCCAGAATTATAGCAGTTTAAAGACAGCTATTGATAAAGATATTCAATGCCTTGAGAACTCAATCACCCATTTAGAAAAGAATGTTGATTCGCTGGTAGAAATAGTGTTGCAAAACAGAAGGGGCTCGGATCTGTTGTTTTTACAGCACGATAGGCTATGTGTAGCCCTTAGAGAGAGATGTTGTTTTCATCTAAACCAGTCAGGAATGATTAGAAAATCCTTAGCAAGAATAACAGAAAGCCTGGATAGATGCTAGAGAGAAAAGATTCCAGAGGACAGTCTAAATCCTGGTTTAATTTCTCCTTAGCTTACTACCCTTATATCTACCCTGAAGGGATGCCTACTCATTTTGATTTTTACCCTTGGACCTTGTATTTTAAATCACTTGATGGCCTTCATGAAGGAATGCTTTGGGAGTGATAAGGTAATGGTATTCAGATCTCATTGTGGAAAGTTAAGTCTGTAGGATAGCAGGGGTCATATCTGGAAGACCCAAGGTTGGGTCTTCAAATTATCATGGGAAGGGGAGAATGAGAAAATAAAGAATTAAAATTTGGATTTTTGGGTATTGATTTAAAGTTTAAAACACAAGCTGAACAAAGGCCAGCCAGGTGGAGACATGTCTGATCACCTGTGGGAAGGATCTAGCCTTACAGCATTCTTTTCTTGCCCACTAGAGATACAGTTACTAGGAAACTGGTCCAGATGGCCAGAACCACTTAAAGAGATACCCTCTCCTGGCAACCCACCCAGATAGCCAGGCCAAGACCATTTATGGTCTTGGCACCTAAAGTAAACCAGTCATTTCAAAAGTTAATTTACTTTATTCAATCATGTAACGCCAAGTCATGTAACATACCACTTGTGGTTTAGCCCTTTTAAAACCTTGTTCCCCTATACCGCTGGGCTGCACTCTTCCTCTTCACCAAGGAGGTTGCTGCTACCAGGGCTAGAATTTGTATTAAATAAACCCTCATGTATTTGCAGCAGAGTCAAATCCTGGTGGTCTTTGGGGGTCTCACGAACAGGGTGTAACAGTACCATTCAGATTTTCCCTCAATAATCTTTATTAAGAAGACACTCTATTGACATGACCACAGGCCAATTGGATGGAAGCAGTTGCTCTAAGTAGATTCGTTCACTCTGAGTGTGCAAAGTGGACAAATGATACAAACTGTAATGGACTAGTTCAGATAATTTTCTTATACTCTCCTTTATACCTTTACTCTTATAATCAGCTTGATATCAATTTTTAAATTTTCCAAATCCTACTCTGAGTTTGAATGAATTTGAATTTTATTCAAAAATCATTCCCCAATGAAATATCCCTGCTTTCAACCATAAACCATTTATGCCTTGTCTCAAAGCAATCTTTTCTGTTCTTTTCCCATGAAGACACATATTGATCTACTATGTGTTTTTCTAATGTCTCTGTCTTATATTGAAATACATGTTCTTTGAGCACAGTGACTAAACTTCTCAGTCATTTTTGTTTTAAACTGCACACTATGTAGTTAAATCAGTGATTCACACATGGTTAATGATCTTTACATTGTTCTAGCTTGGCTAGCATATTGTATAGTTAATAAAACAAATCATGATCATGACTGATTCTGTTTCTTGTTATCTGTTACCAGATCATAGTTAATCAAGTTCACTAAGATTATGTATAATTTTTGGAACTCTATAATAAAGATACTCTCATATTCTTTTACAGATTACAACAAAAGGAGAAATGTTATTTATATTGAAAACTCATTCTACTATTAAGTTACATGTGAAAAAATCATTGGTTATAAATCAATGAGTAATTAAATATGTAAGACAAAGTTCTTACTCTGTTAGCATCTGATAAAAATCTAAGAAACAATGAATTTTCTTGGTATCAAAGATAGTTTAAATTAATAAAAGGATTAAGAACATCAATTGAAACGATATTTTAATTTTTGCATTTTTATTACACTTTTCTTGTTTAACATAATTTTTAAACTTGATATTCATTATCTTTTTTTATTTCCATTTTTTATTGATCCTTTATGAGTTTCACATCATGCACCCCAGTCCCACAAATCTCCCAGTTCTTTCATATCTTCTCTTTGCTTTTGAACACTCCTCCCCCCAAAAAATACAACAAATAAGCAAAGAAACAAACAAGTATGGAAACATATCACATCATGGGATATGGGAGTTACATGTAACTTAATAGTAGAATGAGTTTCTCAGCATTCACAGTGTGATCATGTATGAGTCACTGGTTTGGTTACAGGTCTCTGGCTTCTGTTACACCATCAATATTAGATCCTCCCAGTGATTCTGTTGTTGCCCTGTGTTTTGGAAATCCTACAGTTTTGGTTTAGTAAGACTGGCTCATTCACACATATTAACCATTTGCAAATGATATAGATTTTGAGGTGGGCTAATTTACACCTCTGGATCTGTGTGGGGCAAAAGTACCCCAGGGAATCAGGCATGGAGCTAGCATGAGTAAGGATCCATCTATCCCTGTTCTATGCTAGTATGTCCTGGAACACATAGCCTCAATCCCCTACGTATGCAATTCTCAGAGTATTCTTGGAGCCCGGCACCTGAAATTCCTGACCTTGATAATAAAGCATCCACAGCATCCCAGCCCCAACCAATAATAAAAGTCCATCCTGGAAATCCCTCTCCCAAGGTTCATCTAGTCATTGTTCACCAGAGTAAATTGTCCCAAGCTGTTTCACTGAATATCAGTTAAGAGTTGCTGTTTCACACAGAGGTCTCCAAGCTAAAAAGGCTGTAACACTTGAAGTACTGCTTGTAATGCTGCAGAGAATGATGCATCAACATAAAGTAAGGCCATGAACAGGGAGGACCTAGACCCAACTCAGATGTAGTCCATAGACAACTCAGTCTCTATGTCGGACCTCATGTAAGGGGAAAAATAGACAGTGTCTGACATGAACTTGGTTGCCTGTTCTTTGTTCATTTCTCCATGGGGGGGAGGGACCTAGCTAGCCCACAGAGAAAAGGATTCAGGAAGTCCTGATGGGACCTAATAGCCTAGGGTAAGACAGTAGGGGTATAGGACTTCCCCTTTCGGTAGACTAGGGGAGAGGGCAGGAGAGTGTGACAGGGAGGAGATGTGGAAGTAGGCTACAAATGGGATACAAACTGAATAAATTGTAATAAAATAAAATAAAATTTTAAAAAACCTGCCCATAAATCTTAAGTGTATTAGTCATTAGATACACAGGCTTCATAGAACCACAAGTTCAAAAGTTTTGTAATTCTATCATATAGTTATTTGTATAGAAAGTTACAACAATTTTTTTAATATTAAATGCACATACTTTTGATCTATGCGATTTGAAAAACATTGTATTACAATATTCCTGTTTTGATCTTATAACCTCTTTTCTTTCACAATAATCACTAAGAAATTATGTATAAATATATGCTGTTATTAGTTTTGATTTTCTTCCACAATGTAAATCATTTAAATAATATTAAACAACTAGATTATTGGTGACTATAACAGGATTTCTGTAATAAAAGGTTTATAATATCTTAAGCTACTTTCATATTTCCTTATATTGTATCACCCAAATACAAACAGCATATCTTGTTAGAAATAATAGCTATATTTCTATTCATGTTATTAAAACAATTTGAAAACATACATATGCATACTATTGAAATATGCAAAGCAAAATTCTACAAAATAAAAGTTCATTTATTTTATATAGTATATCTCATCAGATTTTAGTTTTTCTTTATTATATCTTTGAAAAGTATGTGTGTAATTGTGTAAGCAGACCGTGTATTAATCAATAATATGTCTGGTGGAAATGGAAACATGTGTATCCCAAAAAATATAACTAAGAACTTTCTAACATTCTAACTCAGCTTAGTAGAAATATGACTTCTTTTGCATCTGCTTCCCTATTTGCTTTTTATTCTATACTTTTAAAATATGACTATTTCATTCTGTTGTCCTTCACATAAAACATGATATTTTCATAGGATGGAATTGTTCAAACGGTTTTGTGAAATGCTTCTGAAATAAAGCAATCAGGTTTTGGGAAGAAAATAATGTGTTTGTTTGAAATGATACTACACCATCTTGCTTTGATTTGGAATGTCACAGTTTTCATGAATGCACAAAATAACCTCCACATTATAGCAGAACACATATATCCATGGTAGGAAAGTTATTAAGACCAGGGAAGTAGAGATTTATTTTAAGTACACAGAACATAGTATTAGTAATATTTCTATAGATACAGATACATTTTCACTATAAGACCCCAACAATGTCAGCATTTTTATTTAAATATTTGATTGATTTTATTAATATCTGCAGAGCACGTTACTTTTAAAATAAGAAAATATGGTGACATAATATTCAAATACATAAAGAAATTTAATCTTCTTAAGTTTCACACCCCAGGTACACACAAAACACTCATCCTCATCCAGGCAAGGCAGCCATGCTTCGCAAGAGTGATCAAAAAATTAGCAACAGAGTCCATATAATAGACGGCACCTGCATAAATTCCTAGGGAACCCTTGTGAAGATCACGCTGTGGTTACATTTGTGTAGGGGGCTAGGTCCAGTGCATGCATGGTCTTTGGCTGGTGCTTCCATTTCTGCAAGTGCCTATGAGGCTACATTAGTTGACTCTGTTGGTTTTCTTGTGGCGTACTTGTCCCATCTGGGTCATGTTGGAAGAACCCTGTTATTTGAGGTTACAGTCCCCCCCCCCCGAGTCTAGATAGGGTTTCTGAGCCAAGTGTTAGATGGAGGAAGCCCTCCTCCACCCCCCACCCCCTGAGCAGGGCCTCTTACTCTCTTTCTGATCTCATCTGAGAGTGTCTTTAAGCATAGATGTCCCTAAAAACATCTGATATATGGCCTCTGGCACACTTCCCTGCTGGTCCTCCCCTCCTTGTGTTCCATATAAAGCATCTTTGAAGTGTCTAGTTCCAATCAATTATGTATACCTATCCTGGAATCCCCTTACCCACTCTCCAGGGACAATATAATCCTTCCCTGAATAAAGATGAACTATCTCCCTGAAGTAGTGCCCAGAAGTGGTTTCCTACTGTTCATAGTTTTCTCAGCCTGCATCTCAATTTCTGTTCCTCCAGCATTTGTGGGCTTATGTTCAACAGCGCCCCTGAGAATAGGAGACCCATGGGTCCTGCTAACCTCCACCACCCTCTCTTCCATAGTACTCTCCTCTGAGTTCCACTTAATGTTCCACTTAATATCATCATCTGATCTGATCAGGTTGATCAGTTCTCTAGGAAGGACCTCCCAAAGGACAGTTATGCTAGGCTCCTGTTTGTAAACATAGCGGAGTATCCTTAATAATGCCAGGAGTTTTCTCTCTCCCATGGGGTGGATCCCAGGTTGGGACAGGCATTCTTTGGACATTCCCTCCGTCTCTTCTCTATCTTTATCTCTTGTTGGCAGAGTAAATTTTGTAGGAGGATTGGTGTTTCTATCTCACCATTATGAGACCTGCTTGGCTAGAAAGTAGTTGCATCAATCTACATGCCCCCTATGCTAGGAGGCTCATTCCCATATCATTCCTAGAGCCCTCCTGTCACAGGTATACAGATTGTCTCACAGATGCCCCAGCCCTCAGTTTCCTTTTTCTTTCCAAGCCCTTTCACCCCCCCCTTTCCACTCTACCCACATCTGATCTCCCCCTTTTTCCCTCCTAACACCCAAGTTATAATTTATCTTAAGCTACAAAACTACAGTTGGAGAAACAGAAATACATAGCTTGAAGTTTTATTAAAGATTCATGACAAATACACTATTGAAAATTTACAACAAAAGCAAATACATATTCACCAAAATGTTTGCCTATATTTTAGAAAAGAGAGTACTTTTACCTGTTACATTATGATATACACATATCCTGAGCAGTTGTTATTTCATAAAATATGTTATGTCAACCACAGCCTCATTTTTTAATTTGCTGATTATGGTTTCATTGCCACCAGTTTGAATCGTTATATGGTCTCTTAGCTAGAAGACTGCAGTGGACAGGTACTTACTCATCTAGAGAGATTTATGGACAGCATATAAAGTGTTCATTAATGTTTCCACATGTTATTGCTATCACTTATCATTATTGATTTTAAAGTTTGGTTTCAAAAACCATTTTATATGTGTGTATGGGAGGAACACACACTATGTGATGGCTTTATGAAAGTCAGAGGACAACTTGTGTAGTTCATTCTCTCCTTTTCTACAAGAGTTTAAACTCCTGCCTCTATATTTGTGCAGTGAACAACTCTACAAGCCTTGTCATCTCGGCAACCTAGATTATGTTTTGAGATCTCTATCATGCATATACTGAAATGAAATTCCTGAAAAAAGAAAGTAGAAAATCTTCAAAGTCAAATTTAACACTCAGGCACAAAAAGGTAAAACATTAACATACTTTCTGTATTTAGTATATTTCTTTCTAAACCTCATGTAAAGACCATCTTATACTGGGATGGAAATGTAGAGACTTCATTGGAATGTTTTTTTCTAACACTTATCAGGACCAGGATTCTCTCACTATAATCAGAAATATGTATTTAATGATTTCTTAAGAATAAACTAAATTAAAAATATTTTTCAATATTATATAAGTGGGAAACATTCACTTAAAATAACGAAAATGAACTTCAAAATGTACTCATTTTACACAGTCCAAAGGAATACTATCCATTCAAACAGGTTATGAATACCAACAATGAAACTAAACTAAAAACATTGGAAGAGGAGTATGATGCACTATCTCATAATGTTCCCTTTTTATTTATTCTTGGATTCACATTAAGATCTAATGCAATTGCCATAAAATCAAAATTTGTTTTGCATTAGAAAAATAGAACTCTTTTAGTTATCATAAGTGACAGTCAATACCTAATTAACAATAGCAGGCATGTGATTTATTACAGAAATTTAATATGCAACATTTACATGGATGGTCATGTAGAAAAAAATCTCCAGAAGAATAAATATAGAAGATTATTCCATTCATAGGATAAATATTCAGAAATCATCTAAGAATACACACTCACATGCAAACACACATGCCTATACACAGACACATAAGTATACAGAGAAAACTCAAGTAAATACATATGCACATACATATACAGAAACACACACATACATACCGCATATATCCATATGCACAGACATATAAAACATATAGGCACACATGCACACACAGACACACAGTCATTGTACTCATAGGCACAAGTTTAGATAAACTAGAAGAGACTGAAGCAATGTAAGACAATAAAGGTCAATTTCAGCAACTGATTACAGAGGGCTCAAGTTGCAAAATGTATTTCATAAAAAAGACTGAGGAATTAAAGCTCTGTTATAGCCCACTTTTAAAAATACAAGACCTTTCTTCTGGTGGAGACCTGCTTCCAGATATCTGATAAAAGATGCTTCCATCAGCTGCAATGTAGGTGACAGGTAAGTGTATTGACAGCAGAAACAGATGAGGTGACATTATCTGAAAGCTAACCCATCCAATATGGCTTTCTCCATCAGCGATAATTAGATGTTACAGTTCGATGAAATCCAGAATTGTCTGATTCCCTGGTGTTTTTACTCCTAAAGAGAATTCCCAGTTGGCATTGTGCTATGTATCTACAGATAGCTGTGTTTGGTATTTACTACTGTAAGGAGACGGGAGAGACAGAATGTCGAATCCACAGTGGAAAACTTAATTTCTTTGCATCTGTTTTACTTAATATCAAATTTTGATTTAATATCTCTTAATCTATTCAGCTTTATTTATGATTGACAGAGTATTTGTACAGATTTATGAAGTAGAGTAGAATGATTTTTTTTTTTTATGTCTGCAATGTGAAATGATAATAATTCACATTTTCCTTTTTGGATCTATAACAATGGTTTTCAACCTTCCTACTTTTTTGACCCCTTAATACAGCTCCTCGTGCTGTGGCAACATGGGATCATAAAATTATTTCATTGCTACTTTATAAATGTAGTTTTGTGACTGTTATGAATCATGATGTAAATACCTTATATGCAGGAGATCTGATATGCAACCCTTGTGACCCCCAAAATTTGAGGACCACTGATCTGGAAAGCAATTATATGAGATTTTCGTTTTTTGTTTCTTAGATGTTTGTGTCCTCAAAAAAAAATTATGTTACTTTTTTCTTTATTTCCCTTCTTCACCCCAATCCCTTCCAGCACCCCAACACCAGATAGGAGAAAGATGGGTCACACTTCTCTTAGCTGCTTCCTGCTGCAGAGGGTGTTGGGTGACTTACATCCAGTCGAATCCTCATTTCTGAAGATCTCCAAATTCTTGTCTCACAACTACCAATAACAACAAGGGGAAAGCAGGAGAAGACATGTTCATTTTTGGAACTCCCACACTTATTTGCTCTCCAGAGTCCTCAGATTTCATCTGCAGTTGGCAAATTGCTGATTCAAGAGGCAAATAGTCTGCTTCTGTGGACCATCTGAATCAATCCCACACCCACACCTGGACCAAAACAAAAAATATTTATGTTCACAATGCTTAGATTCCTACATTTTGTAGCGTAGAGTTGTTAAGTATAGTATTATGGAATGGAGTGGTCATATTGATCACATTATAGAGGGCAACACCCACACAACCTATTGAACATGGAGAAGTCAAGCTCATACAAACAAGGAGCCTACATTCTAATGACTTTGGTTTGGGGGAAAGTACTCTTCAGGCTAACAGGTGGTAGGCAGCTCATTTCTACATGGGTACCCTAATAAGGGGAGCAAGGTTTTTTTTTTTTTTCTAACATGGACTCTGTTGACTGCTCCTCAATCACTTCCCACTGCAGGTTGGCCTTGCCATGCCACAGAGGAAAAACATAGAACCAGTCCTAATGAAACATGATAGGTTGGGGTCAGTTGGTAGTGGAGGAAGACTCCCCCTTTTTGAGGACTAGGGGAAGGATCTGTGGGGGGAGAGGAGGAAGGTTGGAGTATGGATGAGATGAGAAAAGGGGTTATGATCCGGATGTAAAGTGAATAATTTTTAAAAAAATTAAGTTAAAAAAAGAAAAGAAAGAAAAACACAAACAACAACCAGGCACAAAACCTTTGGCCAACAATCTGTCTTGCCTAAAAATATATAAGAGCAATGAGGGTACAGAACTTAGAAGCATATCCAACCAATGTCTAATCTAACTTATGGCCCACTTTATTGAATAAAATTTATACTTGACACTGCTTGTGTGACCCAGAATAAGAAAGCAGATAGCCCAGAAACCTAGGGAAAAAAAAAAAATGTTACTGGTCAAAAAAAAAAAAAAATGTATCAGTAAAATGACTCCTAATGATATTCTACTGTATTCATAGATGAGTGCATTATTCAGTCATCATCAGAAAAAAAACATAAAACAACAAAAAATACTTCCTCCTGCAGCATATGGGCACATATGCAAAGCCAGGCAATTCTCAGAGAGTCTCCAACAAATCCCTACCCTCATTCAGAAGATGAAGCAGAAAGATTGTGAAAGCTAGAGAGGGTGGAGGGTACCAGGACAAAAAGGGCTTCTGAATCAACTAAGCAAGGCACATATGAGAGTGAAGGAACAAGCATAGGGTCTACATGGGCCTTCATCAGGCCTTTTGTGTATGTATGTATTATAGCTTTTAGCTTATTTATCTTTTTGGGTATCTTGAGTGTGTGAATGAGTGGGTCTCTTCTTCTTGTGCCTGCTCTTGGAGTTCTTTCCTTCTGTTGAGTTGCCTTGTCCAGCACTGAATGTGATAGTTGTTTTATTTTGTCAGTTTTGATAGTTAACTTATAGAAGCCTATTCTTTTTTAATGAGAGACATAAAAGGAGTAGAATCAGAGACAAGTGAAGGTGAGGAAGAACTGGGGGGTAGGAAGAAAACCTGCTGTTGGGTTATATTTTTTGAGAAAAGAACCTATTTTCAATACTAGAAAATGAAAATAAAAAGTGTATTAGCTTCTCTATGTAGTATTTCCTTCATGAAACAATGTCATGTACGTGTGTGTGTGTGTGCGTGCGCGTGTGCGTGCTGTCATGCACACACACTTACACACACATATATACACACTCAAAAATTAAAAAAAAAATACGGTTTAACTACAAATCTTAACAACTCCAAGAGAAAACAAAATATTTTTACAGTTATTTGAGTACTTAAAAAAGATAAAATGAATCTATTTATGAGAAAGCAGAAATACTCCATGCAAAATCATATATCTTCAACTCAGTCATTATACTCTACTTCCCAAAGGAAAAAAAAAAACAGTGTTTACACAAAAACATATATCTCCACATTCCATTTACCACTTCTGTGTCTGTTCTGCATTCTGTTGCTTTGTATGATGTGTAAAGGAAGTTCTCTTGAAAGAGAAAGAAACCTGGATTTGGAGTGTTTGCATATTTTTCTCTCTTTCCTTTTTTCTTTGAACAACCATAATATATATGTGTGAGTATAATACATACTTTGCAACAGTTGCTTTTGTCACAATTGTTAAATCTATTTCTTGAAACAGAAACACAACTCCGGTATTTTCCATCATATACTTTCACATCAGGTACCTACACTGCACATTTTAGCTGTCCGAATTTCTTGAAGTTCAGCTGAACAGGACCCACCTCTTCCAAAGCCAAGGTTTCATATAGTTGAGAATATTCTATTGAATATATATTTAAATATTTGTATGGGTATATTACAGATTCTGAAAACTAAAGTTAGTCTCAAATTCTGTTCATCCCATATCATACAACAATTTTGTTCCAATAAAAGTGCAAGGCAAAAATCTGCAAATGTAATGAATTATTTTTGTGCTTAGCCTTAGAAGCAAACTGTCTGACCTATCTTATGTAGAAAATGATTCAATATCAAAGTTGGTGCTAAAAATTTATGAACTTCATTTTTTTTGTGAAAAGATTTTCTTTTGAGGGGGTGGGTTCAATACAGGATTTCCCTGCATAGTCATAGCTGTCCTAGACTTACTTTGTAGACCAGGCTGGCCTTGAATTTACAGTAATCTACCTGCCTCTGACTCCATGAGTGCTGGAATTAAAGGTGTGCACCACTGCACCAGACCTCAAGGAAAGATTATTTTGGTTTTGTTTACTTCAGATACTTAGTGAATGATAGAAATGGTTAGATTATCTTCACATAAAATTGTTAACAGACCTCTCCTTGGTTCTAAGTTTATAAAATGGAATTGATAGGTGGAGAGACACTAGAGGTTTCTAAAATCCTTTAACTACCTTCACCTTACAGAAGAGATATGGATATTTTGCGTGTGGGGAAAATGATTATTTTATGAGCATGTAGTCACTGATAGATATGTGAATTAAATTGGTAAGAGGATGTGTTGCTGGGATATGAAAGAATTTGGAGGTGTGAAAGGAGTGAGATGTGATAATATTTCATTGTATGCATACTTGAAATTCCAAAAAATAAGAAGTTAATTCCTACTTTTTCCAGAAGTCTGTCAGTAAGGAAGAAGGAAATAAACTATTATAGTCAGGTTTAGACTATAAAATTTTTAAAATTCAAAGTAGGTCAATTCTGCACATTTAAATGTTGATAAAAACACATATGAGTGATATTTTCTGAAATTTTGCAATTTTCAACTTGGTATTTAACTGGTACAACTGATGTGAAACCTAAAAGAAAAAATATTTAATACTTCAGTAAAAGAATAGATCCCAAAGAGAAAGTTTTTTGTTTGTTTGTTTTGTTTTGTTTTGTTTGATCGGGAGTAGGGACAATAATTAATCTACGGGTAAAAATTTAGAATTTACAACTATGCTGGTTCAGTAAAGTTTCAGTTGTAGGTTCTTCTCTAAGATCCAAGACCTCACTAGTTCTGGATACTTAGCTTGGTTTCCAAAACCAGGCAAGCATTTTTCATTGTTGAGCGGTCCTGAAGTATAAATGAACTCATGTTTGTTGCCCAAAGATTAGAATTATCATGCCATTCTCATCATTGTTGTAGTTCATAGGCGACACAGCTAGGTAAGAAGGACTGTGTTTACTTCTGCCTGATGCAAATAATTGGCCCTGAGATTGTGTGTGTGTGTGTGTGTGTGTGTGCACGTGTATGTGTGTTTCAGTTTGTGAGAACAAAGTTAAAACATATTTACACTATTTCATGTCATTTTTTTTAAAATTGTGGTCAAGTTTTTCACATTTTAAATATTTATATCAAGACTCCAAAACATATGTTCATTAAAAGTATACTTACTAAACATACTATTAGAATACATAATTAATTTTATGACATGCTGGAACCCATAAATATATATGAAAATAATTCTAATTAAATGTACTACACCGGGGAGTATTTTAGAATTTTTTTCCAATTTTCTGTTGTAATAGTTTATAATTGTTTGTTTTACTATAAAGGCTAAGATAATTTCCTCTCCTAATTATTATACTTAATATATTTTATGATTTTAAAAATATTTTAAAGTATTATTTTATTTCCTACCATAATCCTTGAAATGGCTACTTATCTGATTTAGAAGAAAGTAATAGTAACATTATCACATGCATGCAATCCTCTGGTCCATCTCTTACAGATGTTTCTCTTCCAATGTATATCAGATCTACTATTTTGCTTTTAAGAAAGAAAATATTTTTGTGGCTATGGTCTAGATTATTTAGATTGCTTTATCATGTTCATTCGCATTTCCTGTCATTTTCTTACATACCAAATTTGATAAACTTAACCAGTATATCAAAACTTCCTTTATATATTGGCTTCTAAAAAGCCCCCTTCCTCTAAAAAGGAACTCAGAATACTGTTAAAAAAATATTGAATAACTGGATGTTTTTTTCTAGTGCAATAGATTTTTAAAAAGGAATATTTTCAACAATAAAAGCTGATCTTAACGTCAAGGCCCAAGAGTGTCATTGCAAAGTTTTTTCTGGAGCTGAATCTTAGAACATCTATACACCTTCCTCACTCCTGGTCCTGAGACTGAGAACCCAGCTGAGCTAAACCTTAAACCCTGACACAAAGAAAATATAAAATTGAAAAAAAACTTATGTATTTTTTAGCATGATCCATTTTTTAATTTTAATTATTATTATTTATTACAATTTATTTACTTTGTATCCCAGCTGTGGTACCCTCCCTCTTCTCCTCCCAATCCCATCCTCCCTACCCTCCTCTTCTCCCCATAAGCCCCTTTGCTAGTCCAGTGATAGGGGAGATCCTCAACCTTCCATCTGACTGTAGCCTATCAGGTCTCATCAGGACTGATACCCAGAAATCGTGTTGTTTACCTGAAAAACATGGTTCTTGTTGTAGTGTGGCTCAGCCCAAGCACACACCTTTAATGCAAGATAGGCTTAAATAAAGTCAACCATAAGTGAAAAGGTTGACCAAACAAAAGCTGACAGGAAAGAGGAAAAATAAATACAAAAACAAAACAAACAAACAAACAAAAACAAAACAAAAAAAAAAAAAAAAAAAAAAAAAAAAAAAAAAAAAAAAAAAAAAAACAAAAAAAAAAAAAAAAAAAAAAAAAAAAAAAAAAAAAAAAAAAAAAAACAAAAAAAAAAAAAAAAAAACCAGAGACTGAGAAGTCAGGAACACAAACAGAGAAAGGAACTGTAAGTAGAAAGAAGGAACATTGACTTTGAGGGTTTTTAAAGATGGCATGGAAATGGAACATTGGGTCACTTGGGTGCTTTCTCTGCTTCTGCAGGCTTTCACCCCAGTATCTGGCTCTTGTGTCTTTATTGGTAAAATTGAACATTTGAGATTTTGTTAACAACAACAAGTGCATGTTGTTTAAATGACATAAAATATGTTTTTCTTTCATTTTTCACTGAGTAGCTTTCTCAATTAGTAAGGTATATGTGGTTAAAGTATGAGAACCAAGGTTTGTAGCTACAGAATCTGCAGAAAAGCCAGACATGGGTGCTTGTGACTGATGTGCATAGAGAGATGGACCACAGTGGGCTGCCAATGCCATAATTTCCACCTTCGTCAAAGAACTTTGTCTCATAAGATATGATGGAGCACAGTTAAAAAAAAAAAGCACAGAGTGGATAGCTTGATCATTAGACTATCATAAATAGTAAAAAAAAAAAGAAAAAGAAAAAGAAAAAAAAAACTGTTGCTAAATCCATATGTTGAATTCATTACATTTATACTGTTTACAGTTGGACTGAGGGTAAGATAGCTTCTTTTAAGAGGCTAACACAAACATTGGAACTCCCTACTCATGTCCTCGTGGTCAGCTTTCATTATGTGGTACCATAAGCTTCGAGAGCATCTGAGTCAAAAATCTCTATATTTTTTCAGAAAATCTCTTCAAGTACATTTGAACTTAATGAAAAACATATTAAAGTGGAATAAAGAAACAAGAGGAGTTAATTTGATGTGGGTGAGTGGAGGATAGTGAAAGGAGTAAAATAGGGGCATTTATTAAAAAATTAAAGAGATTTCAAAAAATGCATGGAGGTTTCCTATTTTAGAAGTGTCCATTTAAATGTAAAATATAACTATATAACTATAAATATTTATACTTAGAGATGCACAACTGGCCAGGTGAAGAGAAAAAGAGATGGTAGAATGGCACATCTGTACTGGACCTATACCTTCCATGGAATTCATGGCTCATTTTGGAAGGGCAGAGGGAAAGAGTGTAAGAGTCAAAGGCAATGGATGGCAACAAGAAAACAATGTTGTAATGCATAAAGAAGAGCAGCTAAACATATGAACTCACATTAGTTATGACAACATCATCCATTCTATGCAAGCTTAAGACAGACCATGCTCAACATGGACAGGAAATGAGGAGAATAAGTTTCACTCCTAGCCTAGGACCTATTCATATCTAATAGCTGCCAGAAAAGGAAAAGAGAGGGGTTTTGTTTCGTTTTGTTGTTTGTTTTTTTGTTTGTTTGTTTGTTTTAGAGTGTATTATTTAATATATTGACCATGGTCCAGTGAAAGATCATACATCCAAGCAAATTGGACTTGGTGGTTTCTAAAATAAAAGGACAACATTATCTTGTCAGGAAGAGGAGATTATCTACGAGGAACTGCAGGTGGGTCAAACTGAACAAACACATTGTATGAATTCCCAAAGAGTTAGAGAAAATACATATTAAATAAAATAATCTAAGAAGTCATAAGAACAAATTAGGTAGATACAACATATTAGCAAAAGTGGAACTATGGGACAAATTGGTATTTGTAAAAGCAAAAACTAAACCTGGTTTCAGTACTTAATCCTGATGAAATGTGAAGGAGCTCTGGAAAAAGATGAGCTCTGGGTATAACTCAGTACTTTAGTAAACGGTTAGAAATCCCCACACAAGAATTATTTTTCTAGATAATGTTAAAACTATTTACACATTCAAAACAAATGTGTGAAAGATGAAATTCATGTCGTATGACAACTCGAAAATAAGGAAGAACAGGCTACTTATAAGGACTGCTTGAGTATAAGGTACATTTGGTTTGTTGTTGTTTTTAAATTAAAATTTGGTTTGAAATAGAAGCAGGAAAGTAAGAAAGGAGAGATCCAAGATGGAAGCATGGGTAAAGCATAATAAAAAAGTCACAAAATAACTTAGAAGGGATTAGAATAGAAGAACAAGTTATCTGGGTTTAGAGTTAAAAAGGGAATAATGCAACAAATGACAAATTCAATGCAACAGTTCATCAGCACAAAATATGCCTATGACTTCAAGCTTTCCAATATAAAATATCTTCCAGTCAGAACCTCTTCCAGGAGAAAGCCAAGCAATACAAATGTTTGATTTGGGAGAGAAGGAGAAAATGAGAGCTAGTCTGTATATGCAAATTGGTTGTGCTTACTAGAGATTTAGGAAATGCTAAATGATTTTGCAGAAATAATTTAGGAACAAAATGGTGAATTATATTTTGCTTTGTCTTGGTTTCACTTCTGAGCACAGTGCTCTTAGATTGGTTGAGCAGGCTGTCACCAGGCCAGAATTTCTACACCTTAATATCATTCACTAACATGTGTTGATCAATGAAGCAGGGAAATTATATATAGTGTCCTAATTTTAATATGCAAGTTTATACTCTTTTAGTACTGTGTTATCTTATTTTATAAGTTTGCTTGAATTCTTGGCTGTAATTGAGAAGTGATTTAGTATAACCTGTTTTCCACTTGAATAATCACTTTCTATTACTTTTTCAATAGTTTGTAATATAGATATAACCAGACAGAAATAAAAATTCTTCCTTCAAACAATAACATTAAACATGAACCTTAAAAGTTCATGAAGAAAAAAAGAAAATTATCAAAGGGAAAATAACATTGTGATAATAATGAGTTTTCTAAGAAATTATTTCATCTCTGATGCTGCCTTCATTTATTCTGTAGAGTAAGTCGTATATTATCCTGCTAGAAAAGGTCCTCAAACCAATTTTATAAGGTTAATTATATAAATTACCATACATAATATGATAGCCACATCAGTGAATGGCTGAATAATGAGTGGTATCTAACTGGATGCAGTTAATTTCTCTCTAATCCATCACTAATAAAAACAACCTTTTGAAAATTAAAAACTAATGCTAAAATTTATTCATAATATTATGATTTTAAGATATTTATGACTCATAGGATTTAAGTTTTTTTCTAATATGTCTTAATGAGTTTCCTAGCTTAGAGTCTCTAAATAATTGATCAAAAATTTAAATCATACCTCTATGATCAAATGCTATAGTGTGTTTGGATCTCTATACATGGCGTTAATTAAAAAAAAAAAAAACATGGTGAAGATTTGAAAACTAAGAAACGTATTTTTGAAAGAAGTGAAGTGCTAAGAAAAGTTATTTCCTAGGCTCCCACCACAAGTGATGTTAGTTGTCTGAGACTCCTGTCTCCATATAATTATTCATTTGGTATTTTTTTTAATCTCACCTTGGATAACCTTTTCTTTTATTCTATTGAGCAATTAACCTCTTCTTCCTCACCTAATCTTTCTTCTTTTTATCCCCTCTTTATCAAGTCAGTGGTGTTAACAGTCACTTTATTACAAATAGTGCTGTATCTCTCTGTAAAAGCAAAGGCTTTCATTGTAACTTTTCTTACACTGTCAGTAACACAACCACTGCCTAACATTAAAAAAAGAAACACTTTAAAGATGTTTGACATTCATTCATTATTATTTTTCAGTTTTTCTTTCAGTTCTTGTTTTCTAGCAATTAGATGGAGGCAAGCACAGATTCCAAATACAAATTACCATGAAAAGAAGATATCCTGTTCATCATTTACTGTGTGGATGTCTGTCATACTGTGGGCAGTGTTTGTTTACATTTATCATGTGTCAGTTTTAAACTATGAATAAAACCTAAATATTTCAAGTGAAACAAACAAAAATATATAAAACTTAATAAATTTCAAATGACTAAGTAGGAGAAAAATAACTAAATAAAATACCATCTCTATGGTAGATCCTAGCTGGCATTAACAACTTGAGAAATTCTAAAAAAAATTCAAATGTTTAGCAATGTATATTATAAAAGAAATATCTGAAAAATTAGTGTCACAAAGAGGAATAACAGAATTATTAGTAGAGAATGAGAATAAATAGACTCTTTAATTGGGTATATAATAATGAATTTTCATTATTCACAAAGAAAAAGTACAAGTGAGATACGACCATCGGTAAAAAGATAAAAATGAAATAAAGTCATAAACAGTAAAAAGTAAATGTTTAAAGGTAGAAAAATGAACATGCTATTTTAGAATAAACAATTTGTATAAAGGGAACTAAGGCAATAGATCAAAAACAAATGTTGAATTTTGTCCCTTTTTCATTTAAATGGATTACTATAAGGGAAAGATACAAATATAAGTGGAAACAAGTATTACCCATAATTCTATTCATATTTAAAAGTATTAAATGAAACTTTAGAAATTATTTTACTAAAAAGGTTATCACCATTCTTTCAATTGACAACTCCCATAAAATCTTTTATATAATTCTTGATATTTCTTTGCTCGGTTTTAATTCATTCCACTCAAACTAGTCTTTGAGTGTAGAAAGCATTATTCCTTAATAAGAATATTCTTTTGATCTTTAATATTTGGGGAGGAGACAGATGATGGAGTTTGGCAAATAAAGGGACATGCTACCAAGCCAGAGAACCTGAGTTGAATTTTCTGAACCTCTTTTTGGAAAGAAAGAACTGATTGTCCTCTGACATATACAAACACTCTTACCCCATGTCCGCTCTCTTGATTATCTTCTTTAGGTGTATAGATTTTATTATGTTTATCATATCTTAGAGGTCTATATAAGTGAGTATATACCGTGTTTGTCTTTCTCCTTCTGGGATATTTCACTCAGGATGATGTTTTCTAGATCCCACCATTTGCCTGCAAATTTCATGATTTCCTCCTTTTTGATTGCTGAATAGTATTCCATTGTGTAAAATTACCACAATTTCTGTACCCATTCTTCCGTTGATGGACATCTGTGTTGTTTCCAGGTTCTGGCTATAACAAATAATGCTGCTATAAACATGGTTGAACAAATATCTCTTTTGTGTACTTGAGCAAACTTTGGGTATATACCTAGGAGTGGTATAGCTGGGTCTTGAGGAAGCACTATTCCTAATTGTCTTAGAAAGCGCCAGATAGATTTCCAGAGAGGTTGTATCAGTTTACATTCCCACCAGCAGTGGAGGAGAGTTCCCCTTTCTCCACAACCTCTCCAGCATGTGTTGTCCCTTGAGTTTTTCATCTTGGCCATTCTGATGGGTGTAAAGTGATATCTCAGGGTCGTTTTGATTTGCATTTCCCTGATGGCTAATGAGGATGAGCATTTCTTTAAGTGTTTCTCTGCCATTCGATATTCCTCTACAGAGAATTCTCTGTTTAGCTCTGTTCCCCATTTTTTAAGTGGATTACTTGGTTTGCTGCTTTTCAGCTTCTTTAGTTCTTTGTATATACTCGATATTAGTCCCCTGTCAGATAGAGGGTTAGTGAAGATTCTTTCCCAATCTGTAGGCAGGCGTTTTATTTTGATGACAGTGTCCTTTGCTTTACAGAAGCTTTTCAGTTTCATGAGGTCCCATTTATTGATTGTTGCTCTTAGAGCCTGTGCTGTTAGTGTTCTGTTCAGGAAGTTGTCTCCTGTGCCAATGAGTTCTAGGCTGTTCCCCACTTTTTCTTCTAATAGATTTAGAGTATCTGGTTTTATGTTGAGGTCTTTGATCCACTTGGACTTTAGTTTTGTGCAGGGTGATAAATATAGATCTATTTTCATTTTTCTGCATGTGGACATCCAGTTAGACCAGCACCATTTGTTGAAGATGCTGTCTTTTTTCCATTGAATGGTTTTGGCTTCTTTGTCAAAAATAGAATATTCATAGGTGTGTGGGTTTATTTCTGGGTCTTCTATGCGGTTCCATTGATCCTCCTTTCTGTTTTTATGCCAATACCATGCAGTTTTTATTACTATTGCTCTGTAGTACCACTTGAGATCGGGGATAGAGATACCTCCAGATGATCTGTTGTACAGGATTGTTTTGGAGATTCTGGGTTTTTTGTTTCTCCATATGAAGCTGAGAATCTTTTTTTCAAGGTCTGTAAAGAATTGAGTTGGTATTTTGATGGGAATTGCATTGAATCTGTAGATTGCTTTTGGCAGGATGGCCATTTTCACAATGTTAATCCTACCAATCCATGAGCACGGGAGATCTTTCCATCTTCTGAGATCTTCTTCAATTTCTTTCTTCAGAGACTTGAAGTTTTTCTCAAACAGGTCTTTCACTTGCTTGGTTAGTGTCACCCCAAGGTACTTTATGTTATTAGTGGCTATTGTGAAGGGTGTTGTTTCCTAATTTCTTTCTCGGCCCTTTTGTGTTTGGTATACAGGAGGGCTTCTGATTTTTTTGAGTTGATTTTGTATCCTGCCACTTTGCTGAAGGTGTTTATCACCTGGAGGAGTTCTCTGGTTGAATTTTTGGGGTCGCTCATATTTACAATCATATCATCTGCGAATAGTGACACTTTGACCTCTTTCTTTCCGATTTGTATCCCCTTGATCTCCTTTAGTTGTCGTATTGCTCTGGCTAGGAATTCAAGTACTATGTTGAAGAGGTATGGAGTGGGCAGCCTTGTCTTGTCCCTGATTTCAGTGGGATTGATTTAAGTTTCTTGCCATTGAGTTTGATGTTGGCTATAGGCTTGCTATATATTGCCTTTACTATGTTTAGATATGTGCCTTGTATTCCTGATCTCTCTAAGACTTTAAACATGAATGGGTGTTGGACTTTGTCAAATGCCTTTTCAGCATCTAAGGAGATGATCATGTGGTTTTTCTCCTTCAGTTTGTTAATATGGTGGATTACATTGATGGATTTCCGTATGTTGAGCCACCCTTGCATGCCTGGGATGAAGCCTACTTGGTCGTGGTGGATGATATCTTTGATGTGTTCTTGGATTCGGTTTGCAAGTATTTTATTGAGTATTTTTGCGTCAATGTTCATAAGAGAGATAGGTCTGAAGTTCTCTTTTTTTGTTGGGTCTTTGTGTGGTTTAGGTATCAGGGTGACTGTTGCCTCATAGAATGAGTTTGGTAATGTACCTTCTGTTTCTTTTTTGTGGAATAGTTTGAGGAGAATTGGTGTGAGCACTTCTTTGAAGGTCTGGTAGAATTCCACGCGGAAACCATCTGGCCCAGGGCTTTTTTTGGAGGGGAGACTGTGAATGACTGCTTCAATTTCCTTGGGGGATATAGGGCTGTTCAGTCTTTCTACCTGATCTTGACTTAATGTTGGAAGATGGAATCTATGAAGAAAATTGTCCATTTCATTTAGATTTTCAAATTTTGTGGCATATAGGCTTTTGTAGTATGACCTAATGATTGTTTGAATGTCCTCTGTGTCTGTAGTTATGTCCCCCTTTTCATCTCTGATTTTGTTGATTTGGATAGATTCTCTCTGCTTTTTAGTTAGTTTGGCTAAGGGTTTTTGTATCTTGTTGATTTTCTCAAAGAACAAGCTTTTTTTTTCATTGATTCTTTGAATAGTTTTATTTGTTTCTAATTGATTGATTTCAGCCCTGAGTTTGATTATTTCCAGCCTTTTGCTCCTCTTGGGTGTATCTGTTTCTTTTTTTTTCTAGGGTTTTCAGTTGGGCCATTAAGTTGTTTGTATGTGATGTTACAAATTTTTTCTTGCAGGCACTTAGTGCTTGCAAGAAGCACTGCTTTCAATGTATCCCATAAATTTGGGTATGTTGTGCCTTCATTTTCATTGAATTCTAGGAAGTCTTTAATTTCTTTCTTTATTTCTTCCTTAACCCAGCTGTCGTTGAGTAACAGGTTGTTCAGTTTCCATGTGCATGTAGGCTGTTTGTTATTTCTGTTGTTGTTGATGTCCAGCTTAAGTCCATGATGGTCAGATAGGATACAAGGGATTATTTCAATCTTTTTGTATCTGTTGAGGCTTTCTTTATGACCAACTATATGGTCTATTTTGGAGAAGGTTCCATGCGGTGCTGAAAAGAAGGTATACTCTTTTGAGTTTGGATGAAAAGATCTGTAGACGTCTATTAGGTCCATTTGATTTAGGGTCTCTGTAAGTGTTTTTATTTCCCTATTTGTTTTCTGTCTGGTGCATCTGTCCCTTGGTGAGAATGGAGTGTTGAAGTCTCCCACTATTAGGGTTTTAGGATCAACGTGTGATTTAAGCTTTAATATTGTTTCATTTACGAATGTAGGTGCTCTTGTTTTTGGTGCATAGATATTCAAAATTGTGATGTCCTCTTGGTGGATTTTTCCTTTGATGAGAATATAGTGGCCGTCCTTATCTTTTTTGATTAACTTGGGTTAAAAGTCTATTTTATTAGATATTAGGATGGCTACTCCCACTTGTTTACTGGAACCATTTGCTTCAAAGACATTTTTCCAGCTCTTTACTCTGAGATAGTGTTTATCTTTGTTGCATAGGTGTGTTTCTTGGATGCAACAGAATGTTGGATCCTGTTTCTGCAACCATTCTGTTAGTCTGTGTCTTTTAATTGGGGAGTTGAGTCCGTTGATGTTGATAGAAACTAGTGACCAACAATTGTTACTTACTTTAGATGTGGTATTGGTGGTGTCACTGAGTTTCATTGCTTCTCTTCTTTTGTTTTTTTTTTGTTGTTGTTGTTGTGTAGTTATCTATTTCCTCTGTTTCCTTCAATGTAGTTGTTTTCTTTGGTTTGGAGTTTCCCTTTTAGTAAGTTCTGTAGAGCTGGGTTACTATGTAGATATTGTTTAAATTTGGTTTTGTCTTGGAATATCTTGAATTCTCCGTCTATATTGATTGAAAGTTTTGCTGGGTATAGTAGTCTGGGTTGGAATCTGTGGTCCCTTAAGGACTGTATGATTTCTTTCCAGGCCCTTCTGGCTTTCATAGTTTCTGTTGAGAAATCTGGTGTGATTCTGATAGGTCTACCTTCATATGATACTTGGCCTTTTTCTCTTGCTGCTTTTAGAATTCTTTCTTTGTTTTGTAGGTTCAGTGTTTTGACTATGATGTGATGTGAAGAATTTCTTTTCTGGTCTAGTCTACTTGGTGTTCTGTAGGCCTCTTGTATGTTTATGGCCATCTCCTTCTTTAAGTTGGGAAAGTTTTCTTCTATAATTTTCTTGAAAATATTTTCCGGATCTTTGAGCCTGATGTCTTCTTTTTCTTCTACTCCTATTATTCTTAGGTTTTGTCTTTTCATGGTATCCTTGATTTCTTGGATGTCTTGTGTTTGGAACTTTTCTGATTTTATTTTTTCTTTGAGAGACGTGTCAATTTCTGCAAGTGTATCTTTGGCTCCTGAGATTCTTTCTTCCATCTCTTGTATTCTGTTGGTTATGCTTACCTTTTTAGTTCCTGATATTTTCTCTATGTTCTCCAGCTCCTGGTTTTTCTCTATTTGTGTTTTCTTTATTGATTTTAATTCTGTTTTTATGTCTTGTACCATTTCCTTCATCTCTTTGAATGTGTACTCCTGCTTTTCAATGATAGCTTCTATTTTTTTGTCCGTTTCCTCTCTATGTATCACTAATTGTGCCTCTACTTCTTTGGCTATAATTGCCTGTGTTTCTGTGAGAGCTTTGTTTGTTTCTTCTTTATTTGCCTTCATTTGTTTGGACATTTCTTTGAGAGCTTTGTGCATTTCTTCTCTGTTTGCCTCAATTTTCGTGGTCATTTCTCTGAGAGCACGATTTGTTTCCTCTTGGTTAGTCTCGATTTCTTTGGTTACTTCTTTGAGGGCTTTGTTCATTTCATCTCTATGGGCCTCTAATAGCTGGAGAAACATAGTTTTGAGGTCGTTTTCTTGTGTATCTAGTGGATTGAAGTGTCCATTGTTTTGTGGGGTTGCTGGCGAGGTCATTATATCCTGATTTTTGTTGGGAGTGTTCTTATGTCTGCCTCTAGCTATTTGGTTATTTATAATCCTCACTGGTTGTTTCTCAAGATTGTAGTTTGGGCTATGATCCTCTCTGTTTTCTGGACTGTTTTTTCAGGAAGATGAGAGAGGTTCACTGCTTTGGGAATGTGCACTGTGTTTTCAGTTTTGCCTAAGTAAAGAATGTGACGCTGGAGCTATTCGCGTGCGCTTTTAGCGGGCACAGTGTGCATGTGCGTATTCTTTGACTATTGCAGTGACCTGCAAGCCACTATTACGCAGTTCTGACTGAGATCCAGAGATTGTTTGCCTGGATTATCCTGGTGGACCCGCAAGGCAGAGGCTTCAATGTTGGGGTCGCTATCCCAAGAATCCCTATGATGCCCACACTAGGGGTGTGGGTGGCAGGGATCTCGTCTGGTTGCTTCTGTGGAGAGGCCCTGGGGCTGGGGCAATCTCTCCCTAGAAGGCTCACTCACTCTCTTGCAGGACCATTTGGAATGCACAGGGGTTCCCCTTGCTCACTACTCTCTGTTTTGGTCCTGCTGTGGAAGTGCACGGGTAGGCTAACAGTCAGCTCTGTGACACTGTGGCCGCAGGACTTGGTGCCCACCTTTCCTGTGTGCTGCCTCTTTGTCCTTTCCCTCTGCCAGGAGGGGTTATGTTGACTGGTCCCTGGGTGGTGCAGGAAAGAGTTAGGATGAGTGTACTCAATCCCAGATCCCGGGCCCAGATCTCTCTGCCAGAAGCAGCCTAGCAGTAGAATCTATGTTTGCTGATCCCAAGAGAGTGCTGGGTAGGGTTGAGTGTCCTCAGATCCAGAGCTTGGGTTTCTCTGTTAGAGGCCGCTGGGTGAGCTGGAGAGAGGGTGCTGTGTCCTTAGCAGGCTGCCTCTCTGTCCTTCCCCTCTGACCTTCTCCTCTGCTTGGGCAAGCTTATGGAGGTGCTCTCAGGGGAGTGCCAGCAGGGGTTGGGGCTTCTCAGTTGGATCCTGAGCCCTGAGCCAGCGTTTCTTTGCCAGGGGTCGGGGGAGGGAGGGGCGCCGGTGCTAGACCTTATTGCGCTGGACCCAGGAGAATCTCAGGACGTGTAGAATGACCACAGTCCCAGATCCCAAGCTGTAGTTTGTTTGCTAGGAGTGGCCGGCAGCACCGTGGTTCTGGCACTGTGAAGCCGCTGTGCTCCTCTTTATCCTTCTGCTCTGCTGCGGCAGGATTTGGCGGCGTTTGGGGGAATGCCCGAAAGGATTGGGTTTTCTCAGCCCTGATCTCGGGTTGGGGTACAGACAATGTGGTCTGTGGCAGAATCTGCTGGCCGCCTCCTGCCTCCTCCGCAGAGGGAGTAGGGATTTTGAGCTGGGCGCGCAGCTGCGCAGCTGTAATCCGTGCGCGGCGGGAGCTCAGTTGTGATGGCGGCGGGTACCTGCAGTTCGAGAGATCTTCCAGATAAAGACTGGGTGACCAGTGACCAGTCTGGCAACTTTGCTTCCCCGTGGGGTTTTTTTTGCGACTGGGACTCTCAACCTCAGGCACCCTTGTGCCCTCCAATCAGCCTGGGAAAGTGATCGGCACAAGCAGGTTTGTGGCACCAGCCAGGAGACCCAAAGCCCAAGTTAGCCAGGTTCTCTTCTGGGTTCTGGCTGGGCAGCCGAGAGTGGACCCAACCGATTCCCACGCCGTGGGAGCCTCCCCTCACCTGGGAAACACAATCGATCCTGTTGTTTTAGGGTCCAGAGTTCAGTCTGCTGGTCGCTGCAAGAAGTGTGTTGTCCCGCTTCTCAGACATGGTATTCTCCTGGTGCTGCCATCTTGGCCCCTCCATTACAACCTGTTTTTAAGCTGGCTCTATTTGCAATTTTAAAGCATTCCAGACATATAAGAAAATATCTATGCCAGTCTTTTTAAGAGTAGCAAATACTAATACCTATCTACTTCTATTTATATTGCTTTATCATCTGCTCTATAAAGTATAAAAAGGTCACTTTTGTAAATCTATCCTATTTATTGAGTTATTTTCCTGTAGGTGTGTATGTAGAGGTGTACATTTTCAGAGATCTAAGTGTACTTTAAAAAGAGTCCTTGAATCTGTGACCAATTTTCATGGCTAGTCAGAGTTTTTGAATTATTTCTGATTTTACCCTGTTTCAGTTATCTATTTGAGTTGGCTTAGGGGCAGATACCATAAAGGGATTCCTGGATTCATGGCCTTATTTAGAAATTCTTAGCTTTGTGCTTATCTGTATTTCACATGATCTCCAGGGCACAAGAAAGACTTTTAGTAGAGTCTTATAAATTTATTTTCCTAAACACTGAAGGGATATTAAGTTTAGGAATTTCCTAAAGAGACTCAGATATAATTTTCTCAGGAAAAGACATAAAATAAATTATATTGCAGAAAGTCTCCAACAATGAAACATGCAAAGATCAAAACATAGAAGTGAAAATCATAATAATAGCAATTACAGCATTCAGCTAAGCTTTGTTGGAACTGTGTCAAACAGATGTCCTGGCTCCATGAATTTCACTTTCTCCAGTGGATATTGCTGTACCAAGTCCTGAACTTTTTGTAAGTAATTATTAGTCTCTGATACTCATGCCTTTTCTTTTTTAATTTTTTAATTAAAAATGAACTTATTTTTATACAATATATTCTGGTCATGATTTCTCTCACACATCTCCCATATCCTCCCCACATTTCTACCTTTTGAACTCAAAGATCTTTCTAGCTCTAATGAGGAAGCAGAGAAGCAAGAGACAGAGAGAGGGAGGAAGAGAAAAAGAGAGAGAGAAACAGAGAGATACACACAAAGAGAGCCCAGAGAAAAACATGGAAAATCAATAATCAAAAACTGGTTTAAAAAAAAAGCAAAACAAACAAGAACAACAACAAAACAAACAAACAAAAAACAAATAAAAACTAAACAAATCCTCTAAAAATATTAGGGAGTACTTCCAGTGTTGAGCATCTAATGTTGGGTATGGGCAACAATTTTACCTGCTGTTATGTGTGGTTTGTATACTCAATGAGACTCCCTTGAACAAAATATTTAATTGATTTCTTCCTTATGTGGGTTATTTTTTGGAGATACCATCTTTGTTGGGGATAGGTGAAGTAGAAGTTTCTGGTATCTTTCAAGACTCAGTTTTTCATGTGATGTTTCACTGAAGGCTGGCTTATGTGAGGGCATATGTTGTTTGGCTGTGAGCTCTCTCCTGCAAGGGGCATGACTTTGGCCAGGTGAGAACATCGGTGGGTAGACTTTGGGGAGAGAAGATATGTAGAAGCCCACAGACAGTGAGACTTTGTTTTTTGGATCAACATCATTATGCTGATCTTCCCACTTGACTTCACAGATAGAAACATTACAGGGAACCCCTCATGGTAATCTAACTGGGTCTTTTCGCTTTTGCTGACTGGTTCCTATCTTCTGAATCATGATGATTCCTATTGCTGCTTGGTGTTTGCCTTTGGACTAAACTGATGGAATCCTGACAATAGTTTAGTAATCCCCTAAGGACTGATTGACCCTAATCAGCAGGAAGAAAATTAAAGTGGTCTACAGCCCTATCTAAGGTTGGGGGTTGGAAGAGAGATAAACATGTTTAAGAACTCTAAATAAAGTACATTTTTGTGAAAAATCTAAGCCAGCTGATGGGTATTCATGTCTACTTTCCCATCTCAGCTGTAGGATTCATCTGGATTGTATCTGTGCAAGCCCTATGCTTGCTATGATAATCATTTTGAGCTTATATGTATGTCAGTCATGTTGTATCTTTTCTGGAAGACACCATTCTTTTGGTATTATTCGTCCCTCAAGAATTGTACAAATGTTTTGTCTCCTCTTTCTCACAGTTCCCTGAGCCTTGAGGAGACAGAACATATCCCATTTAAGACTGAGTGTTAGAATATCTTTCACTGTCTGCACTTTGGAAACTTGTGGAACTTTGTATTAGTTCTCATATGCTGGAGGAGGAGGCTTTTCTGATGATGATAAAATTGATCTGTGAGCATAGCACAATGTTGTTAGGAATAATTTTAATGATATGTTTCTTTGAAAAATCAGTAGTATGTGGAATATGGCCTGTATAGTCTCAAGGTTTAAGCCATCCAAACAATGTCATAAATGGGTTTCATCTTGGAAAATGCACCTTAAGTCCAACCAGAAAGTAGTTGGCCATTCTCACAATGTTTTGCTGCTATTTCAGCAGTATATCCTTCAGGCAAGTGAACATAATAGATTACAGTGTCTGTAGATAATGAAGTCATTCTTCTTATCTCATGCTGTGAAGAGTACCTTCAATTGCCATGCACAATAGTCAGTAGGCTTAGGTAAGCACAATCTCAAATTTTCTGGTTCACTTAGATAGATAATTATTTTCCCCAGCAATATAATCTTACCATTACATTGTGAATGGTAAGCTCCAGCTCTCCCTGTATGGTTTAACTGCACTCACATTAGTGCCATTTTATAAAAATAAATGTATTCTTCCAAACCTGATTAGTTAATATGATTCACCATCTCTCAGTATTGGTTCTCAACTTTCAGAGTTCAAATTCAACCAATCTATAGCCCCACATATGCTCAGTAGCTCTCATTGAATTATTGACAGATATCCAGGTTACAAAGTTTCATAAGACATATCACAAACTGTTTTGAGAATATTATCTCTAAGTAATATTGAACACTGTTCTTTTAGAACTACTTTTTATCTTTGAATCACTGAGAAAAACACTTCTCAGTGATTTCAGAATCTCTCTCTGTGTCTCTTTTTCTCTGTCTCTCTGTCTCTGTCTTTCTCTCAGAGTTCAAATTTACTACTTTGTGGGTTCTTAATTTTGCCCACTCTTTATCACTCTGGTTTCACCTTCTATCACTAGGTAGGAGAAAAAGAATGTAGAAGGTAGAGAGAGAAAGAGAGAGAGATTTATGAATCTAATTTCTTTCTTCCTATTTTTCCTTTGAGTGTGACTACTAACAAACAAAAAGAAACCCCACCACCAATCCCAAATGACAAGCAATCATCAACACTCACCTATTGGGGCTCTAACATTTATATACTCTGTAAAAATTTCCAGAATTCCAAATGTCACACAATCACAGAAAATATCTGTAACTGGCAAAACTGTTCCTCTGTTAGAGCAATAGGCAAATCATTGTCAGCTGCTGAGAAAAAAAAAAAGCCTCATATCCCCACACCTAGGGTTAAAATACAGAAGCATATTCTTATAATTTTTTGTGGTACTTAAAGAAATCAAAATTCCAGAATTCTCACTTCACTGTCTCATAATTTTTGAAAACTGTCACTGTTTCACATTGATCTTAGAATATATTTCCTCAAGGCCACACATTAGTATATTCAAGGTAGCTTCTTACCCAGTCTAATTCACTCACTTATGGAATTCAGATTTATTTAAGCATACATTGAAAATTAAAACTCTTTCAGATTCTCTGGATGATCAGTATCTAAAAATATCCACAATTCATAAAGTTTATATTTTCATGATAGAAATGGCTTAGAAAATCCAGTGAAATATAGAATGTTTACAGAATGGCAAGAGGCAAAGAATAAAGTATGACGCAAATATTCATCACAGAATGGTAGAAAAGATGACAAGATAGAGCAATTAAAAGATAAACTTTGCCAAGAATTTGATGAAATATGAAGCAGGGAAGATACTTTACTCTTCAAAATATTTAGAGGTTCTTATTCTTCAAGAGTAAATATTGATCACTCATTTAAAAAAGTGATATAGGTAACACTTCTAAAGTGGTCACAGAGAAATGATCATTTCTTGAAATAATTCAAAAATATGACAGGCTTTACCTTGAAAGCCTTAGTGCAGGCTTTAACTGCACTAAGATTTAACTGCATCTTGTATAGAGCACTAAAATTACAGACATATGCCTGGTTAAAATAATCAATTAATAATTATTCATATTCTTCATGAGAATCAAAACATATTGTCAAATAATTTCTAGCAAATAAACACTATCAAATAGCTAGAATATTTTAATCATTGTAATTTATAATTCTCTTTTAGGAAACTGAATCTAAAATAATGATTTGTGGGCTTGTGAGAATATTTAGCATATAAAGAAATGTGTCCCAGACTTTGATGACTTGAGTTCAGTACCAGGATCTCACAAGATGGAAAGAAATAATTTACTACTAGGAAATGTTGTCTTACTTCAACATGTGTTCCATAAAATGTGCACATTTGAGGTATAATTAACAGACAGACACACACATAGATAGATATATAGATTGCTTTTAAGATAAATTGAAATATTGATTTAGATTGCTAGACTTCATATTGATAATAGGATTCAAAGAAAACAAATGTCTAGGGAAAATGATCTTAAGTCTATGATTACGGAGTTATTAGAGGCACATAAAGAGGAAATGAACAAACAAATAGAGGTCATTATGGACAGACAAGAATCTACAATCACATAGGTAAAGGAAATGAATAAAATCACTCAAGAAATTAAAAGGGAATTAAAATCAATAAAGAAAACAAAAACTGAGAAAACCCTGGAGACAGAGAACTTAGAAAAGAAATCAGGAATCACAGAGGTTAGCATACCTACAAAATATAAGAGATGAAGGAGGGAATCTCAGTTGCTGAAGATACAGTTGTAGAAATCGACATATCTCTCAAAGAAAAAAATAAAAACAGGAAAGTTCCTGACATAAATCATCCAAGAAATCAAGGCCACCATGAAAAACCAAAACTTAAGAATAATAGGAATAGACGAAAAAGAATAGACTCCAGAAAATATTTTCAAGAAAATCATAGAATAAAATTTCCCCAACTTTAAAAAAAGAAATGTCCTTAAACATACAACAGGCTTACAGAACACCAAATAGACTAGACCAGAGAAGAAAACCATAGAATAAAATTTCCCCAACTTTAAAAAAGAAATGTCCTTAACCATACAACAAGTTTACAGAACACCAAATAGACTAAACCAGAAAAGAAATTTCTACTGCATCATAATAATCAAGATACAAAATCAACACAACAAACATAAAATATTAAAAGCAGGAAGGGAAGAAGGTCAAGTAAAATATAAAGGCAGACCTACAAGAGTTGCACCAGATTTCTCAACAGAGACTATAAAAGCCAGAATGGTCTGGGCAGATATCACACAGACACTAAGAGACCCAGATGCCAACTCAAACTACCATGTCTAACAAAACTTTCAGTCAACATAGATGGAGAAAAAAATTCCTTGATTTAACTCAATTTAAACAACTTATATGCAACAACTGAGCCTTATAGAAGAATACTAGAAGGAAAACTCCAACCCAACAAGATCAACTACACCCAACAAAACACTGGATAAAGATACATTCACAACAAAAAAGAAAAAGAACACAAGAACACAAACACACAATCAGCACTAATTCCACAATAAAATAACCTAACGATAATTTGTCTCTGATATCTACCAACATCAATGGACTCAATTCTCAAATAAAAAGCACAGACTAACAGATTGGTTGTAGAAACAGGACCCAACATTCTACTGCATTCAAGAAACATATTTCTGCTTAAAAGATAGACACTACCTCAGAATAAAGGACTGGAAAAAAGATTTCCAAGCAAACAGATCCACGAAACAAGTTGGGGTAGCCATCCTAATGTCTAATAAAATAAACTTTCAATGAAAATTAATCAAAATAGTTGGGGAGGGACACTTCATTCCCATCAAAGAAAAAAATCCACCACGAAGACATCAGAATTCTGAATTTCTATGGCCAAATACAAGGGCTCTTGCATTTATAAAAGAAACATTATTAAAGCATAAATCACATATCTATCCCAACACATTAATAGTTGGAGATTTCAACACAGCACTCTGACTAAAGGGCAGAGCATAGTGACAACAGCTAAAAAGAGAAATAATGACACTTACAGAGGTCTTAAATCAAACGGAAGTAATAAATGTCTACAGAATTTTTCACCCAAACACAAAAGAGTGTAACTTCTTCTTAGCACCTCACAGAATGTTCTTCCAAATTGACCATAAAGTTGAACACAAAACAAGCCTCAACAGATACAAGAAGATTGACATAATCCCTTGTATCCTATCAGACCACCATAGTCTAAAGCAAGACCTCAACAACCGAAATAGCAAAAAGCCTACACACACATGGAAACTGAACAAATTTTTAAAAAAGAACAGCTGGATATGGGAAGAAATAAAGCAAGAAATTAAAAACTTCCTAGAAATCAATGAAAATGCAGGCTTACCCAAACTTATGAGACACAATGAAAGCAGTGCAAAGAGGAAAGTTCACAGCACTAAGTGCCTCCATAAAGAAATACAACAATAAAACCAGTCTAATGAAACTTGATAGGCTAGGGTCAAAGAGTAGGGGAGGGCCTCCACTATCAGTGGACTAAGGAGGGGGCACAGGGGGAGAAGAGGGAGGAAGGATGGGACTGGGTGGAGATAGAGAAGAAGATAAAGCTAGAATAAAAAAGTGAATAAATTGTAATAACAATAAATTAATAGAAAAAAGCAAAAAAAAAAGAAACTTTAAAAAGTAAAAAGTAATTTGAAGCAATTCATACAAGCACCTTAACAACACACTGGAAAACATTAGAAAAAGGAAAAAAAAAAACAAGAAGAAGATATACCAAGAGGAGTAGATAGCTGGAAATAATCAAACCCAGAGTTGAAAACAATAAATTAGAAACAAACAAAGAGAGTAATTCAAATAATAACAGAAACCAAGAGTTGGTTCTTTGAGAAAATAAACAAGATAGAAAAATGCTTAGCCAAACTAACTTAAAGGCAGAGAGAAACCACACAAATCAACAAAATCAGAAATGAAAAGGGGGACATTATGACAGATACTGAGAAAATCATTAGGCCCTACTTCAAAAGACTATATACGACAATATTTGAAAATCTAAATGTAATAGACAATTTTCTTCATAGATCCCATTTACCAAAGTTGAATCAAGATCAGGTAAATAAATTCAATAGTCCTACATATCCTAAGGAAATAAAAGCTTCATAAAAAATTTCCAATGGGGAAAAAAAAGCCCAGGCCTAGATGTTTTCAACACAGAATTCTACCAGATCTTTAAAAAATAGCTAATACAAAATTCGACAAAATAGAAACAAAAGGAACATTACAAAACTCATTCTATGAGGCTTTAGTCACCTTGATACCTAAATTATAAAAATACCCAACAAGGAAAGAGAATGTAGACTAATATCTCTTATGAACTTTGATGTAAAAACACTCAATAAAATACTCTCAAACTGAATCCAAGAACACATCAAAGATATCAGCCACCATGACTAATCAGGCTTCATTTCATGATTGCAGAGGTGGTTCAATTATGAAACACCATCATTGTAATACACCATATAAACCATCTGAAAGAAAAAAAACAACAACAACAAAAAAGAAACACATGATCATCTCCTCAGATGCTGAAAAAGCATCTGACAAAATCCAACACCAATTCATGTTTAAAGTCTTAGAGAGCTCATGGATACAAGGCACATACTTATGCATAATAAAGGCAAGATACAGCAAGCATATACCCAACATCAAACTAAGCAGAGAGAAATTAAATCAGTCCCACTGAAATCATGGACAAGGAAAGACTGTCCACTCTCTATGTGTCTCTTTAACATAGTACTGGAAATCCTAGCTAAAGAGCAACAAGAAAACTAAAGGAGATCAAGGGGATAAAAATTTGAAAGGAAGAAGTCAAAGTATCACTGTTCACAGATGATGTGATACTATATATGACTAACACCAAAAATTCTCCCCAGAGCTCCTACAACGAATAAACACCTTCAGCAAAGTGACCGGATAAAAAAATTAAATCATAATAATCAGTATCACTCCTGTATACAAAAGACAAAAAGACTGAGGAAGAAATTAGAAAACCAACACCCTTAAAATAGCCACAAATAGTATATAGTAGCTTGGTGTAACTCTAACCAAGCATGTTTAAGACTTGTATGAAAATAAAACCTACAAGTCTCTGAAGAAAAAAATTGAAGAAAATACCGTAAGTGGAAAAGATCTCATATTCATGGATTGGCAGGATTAAAGTAGTAAAAATGGCTATCTTATCAAAAACAATCTACAGTTTCAATGCAATTCCCATCCAAATACCAATACAATATTTACAGACCTTGAATAAACAATTCTCAACTTCCTATGGAAGAACAAACAAACAAACAAACAAAAAAACAGAATAGCTAAAACAATCATGTACAATTAAAGAATTTCTGGAGGTATCTGCATTCCTGATCTCAAGCTATATTCCAGAGCAACAGTAATAAAAATCTTATGGTACCAGCATAGAAACAGACTGATGAATCAGTTGATGTGAATTGAAAACCCAGAAATAACATTTTTCACAAAGAAGCTAAAAACATAGAATAAAAATAAAAGATAGCATCTTCAACAAATGGTGCTGATCTATCTGGATGTCTACATGTAAAAAAATGCAAATAGATCTATACTTATCACCCTGCATAAAAGTAAAGTCCAAGTGGATCAAAGACCTCAACATAAAACCAGACACTATAAATCTGTCAGAAAAAGAAGTGGGGAAGAGCCTTGAACTCACTGGCACAGGAGACAAATTCATAATAGAAAACCAAGAGCTCAGGCTCAATAATCAATAAATAACCAATCAATCAATCAATAATCAATAAATGGGATCTCATGAAACTGAAAAACTTCTAGAAAGCAAAAGACATGGTCAACAAAACAATATGACAGCCTATAGGCTGGGAAAATATCTTCACCAACCCTCCATCTGAGAGAGGGCTAATATCTAGAATATATAAAGAATTCAAAAAATTAAACACCAACAAACCAAATAATCCAATTAAAAATGGAGTATAGAGCTAAACAGAGAATTCTCAACAGAGGAATATGGAATGGTAGAGAAACACTTAAAGAAATGCTCAACATTCTTAGTCATCAGGCAAATTCAAACCAAAACAACTCTGAGATTCCATCTGACACCCATCAGAATGGTTAATATCATAAACTCAAGTAACAACCCATATTGGACAGGATGGGAATGTAAACTTTTACAACCACTTTGGAAATTAATCAGGCGTTTTCTCAGAAAACTGGAAATAGTCCTACATCAAGACCCAGCTATACTACTCCTAGGCATTTACCTGAAATATAGTCAACCATACAACAAAGACATTTGGTCAACTATGTTCATAGCAGCTTTATTGGTAATAGCCAGAACCTGGAAACAACCCAAATGTCCCTCAACTGAAGAATGGATACAGATATTATGGTACATTTACACAATGGAGTACTGCTCAGCTATTAAAAATAAAAGGGAATCTATACAATAAAGTACTACTCAGCTATTAAAAACAGGGAATAATGAATTATGCAGGCAAACAAATAGATCTAGAAAAGATCATCTTTAGTGAGGTTGCCCAGAGGCAGAAATGGCACACATGGTATATATTCACTTATAAGTGGATATTAGCCATATAATATAGGATAAACATCCTAAAATTAACAGACCTAAAGAAGCTAAACAACAAAGCTGATCCTAGGGAAGATGCTTAATTTTCATTCAGAAGGGGGAATAAAGGGTTAGGCACAAGAAGTGTTAAAATAGAGGGAAGAGGATTGGAGCCTACCACAGATATCTTCTAAAAGATTCCACCCCAGGAGATTGAAGCAGCTGCAGAGATTCTCCATTGAACTTTGGACAGAGAGCAGAATGTCTTATGGAAGAAGCAGAATATAGAAGGACCCAGAGGAGACAAGAGCCATATAAGGAGACCAACAAAGCCAAAATTGCTGGGCCCATTGGGGTCTGCAGAGACAGACTGATCAACCAAAGACCATGCACTGATAGGATCTAGACCCCCTGCTCAGATGTAGCTCAGACACAGCTCAGTCTCCATGAGGATTGGGTTCTCTAGTAAGAGCAGTAGAGACAGGCTGGCATGAACTTGGTTGTCTACTCCTTGATCACTTCTTCCTGGTAGGCCGCCTAGCCAGCCAACAGAGGAAGAAGATCCAGGCATTCCTGTTGGGACCAGATAGACTAGAATCAGACAATAGGAAAGAAAGACTTCCTCTATCAGTGGACTAGGAAAGAAGGCTAGAGGAGGAAGAGGGATGGAGGGTGGGAACAAGAGGAGATGAAGAAAGGGCTTTAACTGGGATACAAGGAAATGAATAATAAATAATAATAATAACAAGAAGAAGGAGGAGAAGGAGGAGGAGGAGAAGAAGAATTAACAAGTGGAACTACAAGCAATTGAAAAGCTTCTACAAGGCAAAGGACAGTGTCAATAGGACAAAATGATAGCCTACAGAAAGGGATAAGATCTTCACCAACCTTATATCTGACAGAGGACTAATATCTAAATTATATAAAGAACACAAGAAGTTAAACACCAAGAAACCAAATAAACCAATTAAACATGGGGTACAGATTCTCAACTGCTGAATATGTAATGGCCAAGAAGAGTGTAAAGAAATGCTCAATGTCCTTAGATATCAGGGGAGTATAAATAAAAATGACTCTGAGATTTCATCATACACCTCTCAGAACAGCTAACATAAAATTCTGATATGGTGATGAGGATGTAGAGCAAGGGGAACACTCCTCCATTGTTGGCTTTAGAGGAAACTTGTAACCACTTTAGATATCCATCTGGAGATTCCTCAATATATTGGGAATAGATCTACTTCAAGACCTGCTATACCACTTCTGAACATATACCCAAAAGTTGCTCCATCAAACCACAAGGATATTTTGTAGTAGCTTTGTTATTTTGTATTCATTTTTGTTATTTGTATTCATTCACTTTATACCACAATCATAACCTCCTCCCTCCTCTCCTCCTGGTCCCCCCATCCCTCCCACTTCCCCATCCCTCTTCTCCTTTTCTTCAGAATGGGAAGCTCCTCCAAGCTTTATCCTTTATTTTTAATGCATATACATGTTTTAATTGTAGTAGAACAACATAGATTGATGTTATATCATCCCATTCCATTTTGACCTATTCCATTTTTTAATTAAATTTTTATTTTTATATTAATTACAGTTTATTTACTTTGTATCCCAGCTCTAGTTCCCTCCCTCATTCTTTCCCAATCCCACTTTCTCTCCCTCATATCCTCCCTGCCCCTCTCCAAGTCCACTGATAGGGGAGGTCATCCTCCTCTTCCATCTGGCCCTAACTTATCAGGTCTCATCAAGGACTGGCTGCAATGTCTTCCTATGTGGCCTGTCAAAGCTGCTTCTCCCTTGGGGGTGGGAGGAGAGGTCAAAGAGCCAGACACTGAGTAGCCAGAAACTGAAAACAACCCATTCCATACAGATCATACTGTATTCCAGGGCATGTCTATGGATCACATAAACATAGAAAGTCTTTGGATGAGATCCCTTGTTAGAGCATACATGGGACTGGATTAAGATTTTCCTATACAACTTCCTCACCTCTCCTGAGCATTGTCCTGGTAGATGTATCCAGGGAAATTGTAGAAGGCCAAACAGAACTCATGATATCAATAAAATAAATAAAGTGCAGCTATCTTTGTTCACAACTAACATGTATTTGTAAATACAGAGTATAAATACTTCACACTACAGCTGGCAAATATGTTGCAAAGACACAGAATGTAAAACAATTGTACAAACCCTTGTTCCTGGAGCTTTCTGGTCTTTATTAATGATTCTTGGCTTTTATAATTTTTTTTAGCATTTGACTGCTAATATTTATCAAAGTGATTATTACTTTTTTCTCCTTGTTTTTCTCATTTGCCCACTCATCTGTATCTCTGATCAGATGTTCTATACACAAGCATTTAAACTCTGACAACCTTAAGGGTTTTTTTTTCCTTGTATAGAAATCTTAGGATAGTATTGCTGTGAAGAAATGCCATGACCAAAAACAATGTGGGCAGGTAGTGTTTATTCCAGCTTATAGTTTATATTCAGTCATGGAGGATAGTTATAGCAGGAACTCAAGGGAGGAATCTGGAGGAAGAAACTTAAACAGGAGCAGTAAAAGTATGTTAATTACTGGCTTGCTCCCCTAAACTTCTTAGTACAGGACCATATGACTACAGTTGCCACTACCTACAGTGAGCTTGATGCCTTTCCACATCAATTGTTAACCAAATAAAGGCCGATTGATCATTTAATGGTTGAAATTCCTGACTTAATGTTTCTCTTCCTAGATATGTCTAGATTTTGATAAATTGACAATAAAGTAAACCAGAACAACAGTCTTTTGCTTTTTTAAGTACTAATGGGCCTAGTTATTGGTTTTAATTTTTTTGAAAAATTTATAATAATACAGTATAATTTTATAGCCTTGGTTAATACTTTACTATAAAAGTAATATACTCTTTCTCTGCACCTTAGAATTGATTTGTTGACAGATATTCTAGAACTTTAAGCAGGACTCTTATAAGGATTTCATGCTATTTTATTCTTAAAAAATATCTCTAACATGTTCAGAAATACCATCATTTCATCTGTTATATAACAGTTTTCTATGAGATGAAACATCCAATTCTACAGGGAAGTTCTGTTAAGAGAGGAACTAAATAAATCAGAACTTTAGAAGTCTCTAAAACTGACCAGATTCAGTAGGCTTCTCCTTCCCCAAGAGAATATATGCTTTTATAAAGATTGCTGCAAATCACTCTCAGATGTGTCAAATAACAAAGGAGACTCTGAGTGAAGTCCACGTGCCTGAAAACAGAAGAGTAGCCAAGAGCCTACGAGAGGCACAAAGGAGCCTGAGAGAGTAAGGGAATATTAAACTGCATAGAAGAAACAAAGGCCAACCAAGGTGTCTAGAAGCAGCTCACACCAACTTAGCCACCTTGAAAGGACAACTTATATCTTGTTGAGATGCTTGTGTACTCCTGGCATTCATAAGCTGCCATCTATGGTAGATGGACTTTGGTGATCCGGCTCTCTTTGGGTTATCCCTGCTCATTTGTTTCTTTAAGTAATCCCATACTAACCCATACTTATGTAAATAAAATCCCCAGAAAACCTCATTAATTCACCAAGTTGGACCTCAACACTATCCATAAGTCAGTTTGTCATGTACTCCCTATCTTGAATAAGCACATGTTTATATAATTATTCCCTGGAAGTTTGTAACACAGTGTCACAAAGCTGTAGTATATAGTGTGAGTATTGACAGTTGCTTGTAATGCTTATAGGTCTATGTGAATCCATTGGTCAACAATTGAAATTGAGGGAACCTATTCCTAGTACTGATACTTTCATTTGCCAACATGAGGTATCTAGTGGAGATATTGGTCCCTATTGCAGGGTAACTCCATTGTTTTTCTTTTAACATACATATGAATATATTTTAGAAGGCTTAAATAATATTAGGCTTTTATCCCTATTCATATTTCCACTTCTTCACTGTCATCCCAGTTTTACTCTTCCTATTACTTTCCTCAGCTTTATGCCTTATCTACTCAGTTTTATCTGCTCTCCCTTGAAAGGCTCTTCACTCTCCCACATGGCACATAATAAACTCATGATGTCAATGTGTAAATTGGTATTTAAAATAGAATATACCTATTTGATATTAAAAGGTAATATCAAATGAAGCAAAACATGCTATTTATGTCATTTTTTGTCCGGATTATTTCATTTGAGATGACTGTTTTTAATTTTATTTATTTGCTGGTATGTTCCATTTTTAAAGTTGAATTATATTTCTTTGTGTATTTTTTTGTGTAACTGTACCACATTTATATTATCTGTTAATCTGTTGATGGACATCTATGCTGTTTCTGTCCAATGAGCATGGAGAAATCATGCTGATAGTAACCTGGAGTTTTCATGTCAACTGGCTAGCTTTAACTGGCTAGTGTTGAACAGACATACTCACGTTCAGTGAGGTAAAGGAATCATATGTCTCCTGCAGCTACGAACACATCAATATATAATCATAATTGGTCTGAGAAGATATTTCCCAGATGCAATAGTGTCATGGGTATTATATTTCTTGGATCTTAACATAACTAGCTGAGGAACTATTGTTACTTGTCAGCTCCTGGGAGAGGGACGTCAGTTTTATTTAATAATGTTGGAGGTTGGTAACAAGTCCGCATGACAGTGTAGACCTAACTCTGAAGAGTAAGCATCAAATAATAACAATAAAATAGAAGAAATAAAAAGAATACAACATTGAAATCTGGAAACTGGGAGGGAAATTATGGGAGGGTGCAGATAACAGTAATGGGAAGAGTTGGGGGAAGAGAAGTGGTTTTTATCAAAATATACTGTATTAAATTCTAGAAGAATTTATTTTAAAAATATTGTAAAAGTGCACCTGGATCTTGAGGATACAGAGTCTAAAATTTAGTTCTGGTGTTAAGAGACACTATCTGAATATAGTTGCTAAGGTTTACTGACCACACCTTTTTGTAATGTGACCATAAGGTTGTTTCATGAAAATTACCTTACCCTTTTGGATAGACAAACAAAACAATCATAGAACAACGTAAATGCCATTCATGGGCTTTGGATTAATACTTTCTGTTATTCTCTAGTGTTTGAACAGCATAGTCAAATGACAGCATTACTAAGAATCACTGCAGTTTTGCGGGCTGTGTCATGACTACCTGAGCACTTCCCTTACTCATTGGGATCCAGAAGAACAAAGAGAAAAAAATACCTCTTGATGCATATCTTACCTTCCTACAAAGGACTTGCCTTTTGCAAATGAAATTAGCTATTATGCAAAGATTGTTATTAACCATCTGAGTTATATGGAATTTTAACTATGAATCCTTGATAAATCTATATTTTAAATATTTTCAAATAAAGTAGTCATAAAATTAAAAACTGATATCAGTTAAAGTTTAAAGTTCATATAGTTCACTAGACTATAACATAGAAACAGATTTCCTTAGAATCCCTAGTTCCTAGAAATATTTACCACAATTAATAGGCTTAATTACATTCTTAAATTTTACACATGCCTAGGACTATGTATAAGAATATATTTATGAAATGTCAGACAAAAGATGGTTTCAATTAATTCTTCTATAGCATTTTATTATTGTGCCAAAAAATTTTTTCCTATCCTATCAGGTCTTCTTTTAAATTAAATTTTTATTTTTTATATTAATTACAGTTTATTTACTTTGTATCCTACCTGTAGCCCCCTCCCTCATTCCCTCTCAATCCCACCCTCCATCCCTCATCTCCTCCCTGCCCCTCTCTAAGTCCACTGATAGGGGAGGTCCTCCTCCCCTTCCATCTATCCCTAGCTTATCAGGTCAAATCAGGACTGGCTGCAGTGTCCTCCTCCAGGGCCTAGCAAGGCTGTTTCTCATCAGGCCGGGGGGCAGGGGAGAGATCAAAGAGCCTGCCACTGAGTTCATGTTAAAGACAGTCCCTGTTCCCCTTACTAGGGAACCTACTTGGATACTGAGCTGCCATGGGCTATGTCTGTGCAGGGGTTCTAGGTTATATCCCTTTATGGTCAAAAAGTAATTTTAAGGAACCCAATGATCATTTTGCTTCATGCCAAGCTAGAGAAATCATTAGTAGCATGCAATTAAATTATATAAAGAGAAGTCCTAACTTAGGGAAGAAGGGTTGATTTCAGCCTACACTTCAGTGTTATAGACAACCCCTGGAAGGGAAGCCAAAGCAGAAAGTCAAGCAAAATCTTCAGAAAGGAATTGAAGCAAAGGCTAGGGAAGAATGCTGTGTACTGTCTTGTTCCCCATCTGACTCAGCTTGCTCTTTTTGTGCATCTCAGAACCACCTCTTCAGAGGTGGCAGTGTTCACAGAGGGCTAGTTCCTTCAGATTGAAACATTTATCAAGAAAATACTCCACAGCCTTGCCTACACACCAAGATGATGGAGGCATTTCCTTCCTCCCTTGTGTCTCTCTTTCCCAGGTAACACTTGTTCAGGTTATGTTTTTAAAAACTAATCCAAATAAAATGTTATAAATTATTCATACTTATGCATTTTTTTACAACTATGATTTTTCATAATTGTAATTACAATGTATGTAGATTGTTTCTTTTTCTTTCTTTTATTTTGTGTTTTTTTTTTTTGAGACATATTGTTTTATACTCTTTTGTTGTTGTTATTTGTTCATTAAGACAGGTAGTAACAGAGCCCTGGCTGTCCTGGACTTGCCTTGCAGATCAAGGTGTCTTTAAACTCATAGAATTCTGCTAATCTATGCCTCCCAAAAGTTGGGATTAAGGGAAGGTGCCACCACACCCGGTTTTATTTTACACTTTTATGACTTTGGAACATTTATATGTTGCATATATTTATTGTACTATGATCAGTTCAGGTAAATATACACTTCCATTCTGTTCAGGTCAATATACGTTTCTATTACCTCAAATCCTCACCATTTCTGTATGCTAGAAACATTTATATTCTCTGGCTGTGCAACTAAACCAAAGATTTTACAATCAATAGTTGCCCTGCTTTGTTATAAGAAACAGAATGTAATCCTCCTTTCTGATGTTTTTAGAAAACATCCTGATTTAAGTTCTTTTGTCACCACTACACTCTGCATTTATCTCATTAACTTACTCGTTTTCTCTCACTGACTTTACTTTTCCAAAATGAGTCAGAATTTGTTATTTATCTTTCTGTGATTTTCCTTACTCCACTTCATACTTTATAAATAAACATACCCCAATAAAAATAGATGAGATTCCATGTTTAAAGTATTTTTGATTGGTGAACATTCATGTTATAATTTATATGTAATGGTGATCAGCTTTGAGTAAAATTCTGTTTTTACTTTTGATTTTGTATTCTATAACTAGTGATTATATTAGATAAATTGCTACAAAAGAACTGTTTATTCAAAACAATTCTAAACTTGTGTAATGTTTTGGTAAATAGCACTTAAAATGATAACAATTTATAATATTAAAGTAGAATTATTTTCCAATAAACACAATGAACTTATTCATGACTTTAGTGTTTAACAATTCAGTTGGTGATAAAAATAATCTACTTTGCAGTTATGCTCTTCAATATGTTGAAACTCGAATAATTTCTATGTTTATAGTCTCTACTTTGCAGTTTTTGTGTGAACTGCCAATTTCTACATATATTCTTTTTGTTTTTCTGCTATTTTTGATATTTTTGAGATACTGAGAAAATGTGTACTTTTCATATGTTGCACTATACAGTATTGTTCAGTCAATGTTTTCTTTCCCATATCCATTCTTAAATTTATTGAATTCATTTTATCTGATACTATTCCTAGGGTATATTTTTTTCAAATAATTTATGTGTGAATTTTGCATCACATTTTTAATACAATTAACCTCTGTGTGTGTGTGTATGTATTTGTATTACATGAAATTCCCAACATATCCTACAAACATCACATTAAATAGAATAAAATATATTTTTTGTAGTATTGACAAATATATCCTAGAGTCTCATATATAATAGGCTGATACTCTGCTACTTTGTTGCATAAGAAGCTCAAATCTGAGATACTAAGATATAAAACAAGAGTTAACTGAAATAAGGTACTGGGAGTACTTGCATGCTTGACTGGCAAGTGCAAGCAAATGAGTTTCCTGGAGGCAGCCCATTTGTTTTCATGTGGCTGGTGAATGGATATGTCCCTGCTTTAGGCAAAGCCCCAAGAAATTTTGCCTCAAGACTGCTTATTGTTGCTACATTGGCTTCCTACTCTTGTCTCATGTCTAGAATAATTCAGTTGAGCATGAATGGAATCTCACAGCCTATAGCATATTATTCCTCCATAGGTACTACTTTCTCTGTTGGGCAGACTTCATACAGATAATTTTATAATTAATTACTGAATTGGTCCAAGTAATTCTAAACCATCTTGCAGCATAGCAAAAACTGTTATGAGTTCTATAAACATCCATGTAAATTACAAAAAGAAAAAAAAAACAGATTGAAACAGATTAATGATCAAGGAAATGCATTCATTCTAGGTTTAGTCCAAGGAAAAGGCTCAGGTGTATACCACAATAAGAAAAACCATAGAAATGTAGAAACAAAGAATAATTGGTTATCTATTCAAGACAAGACAGACACCTGTTTATTTAGTAGAAAAAAAAAACCTTAACATAAAAATTTCTTGCTTTAAACACATAATATATATTTCAAATAATAAAAAAACAAAAACCAGCTTTGAATTTATAATGAGTATATAGATAAAACCACTGCTTTAACTTATGATAAATAAAAGTATCTAGTTGGATATAGTACTAATGAATAACTTAGAATCATTAGTCCTACTATAACTCCCTTTCTAATGTAATGACTGTATCTATTTTTTAATGAGGTAACTCCTTTTTTATGTAATGACTATATTTATTTTTTAATGAGGTAACTTTTATAGATGATATAAAAACCCAGAACAGAAATAAGGAAGTTGTTGATTGATTGGAGCTTTCCTCCATTCACTATCTATCAAATATATGTCTATCTGTCTGATTGTCTATGTCTTTATGTATGTTTATGAATGGTCTATGAGAGCTCCCTATGGTTGTGTGAAAATAAAGTTTTCTGTTTCTTTCTTTCCTTCCTTCCTTCCTTCCTTCCTTCCTTCCTTCCTTCCTTCCTTCCTTCCTTCCTTCCTT
>NW_026585686.1:9239782-9352913 GCF_907164565.1 Psammomys obesus
CTTCCTTCCTTCCTTCCTTCCTTCCTTCCTTCCTTCCTTCCTTCCTTTCTTGCTTCTTTCCTTCACACCACAAATGGCCACCCAATATAGATTGAGAGAGTTTCTCAACACAACCAATGGCCCCAAATAGCAAGGCTACATGTAAGCCTAAAAGTTTAAAGAGTTAAAGTATATATATATATATATATATATATATATAGAGAGAGAGAGAGAGAGAGAGAGTTTTCTTACTGGAATCAGAAGACCCAAATAGTGAGATTACCAGCCTGAAAACTTGGGAGTTAAAGGACAGCAAACAGAGCCATCAGTCTTAGAGTTAAGAGTTAAAATTCAGAGTTTCTTTTTTTAATTTTATTTTTCTTATTAGTTACAATTTGTTAACTCTGTGTCCCAGCTATATCCTGCTCCCTCATTCCCTCCCCAATCCCAAACTCCCACCTTGGTCTCCTCCCTGACCCTTTCCAAGTCCACTGATAGGAGAGGACCTCCTCCCCTTTCATTTGACCCTGTTTTAGCAGGTATCTTCAGGGCTGGCTGCAAAGACCTCCTCTGTGGCCTGAGAGGGCTGCTCCTCCCCGGGGGGGGGGTCAAAGAGCCTGCCCTTGAGATCCTGTTAGAAACAGTCCTTGTGTCCCTTATTTTGGGAAACTACTTGGTTACTGAGCTACCACAGGCCACATCCAAGCAGAAGTTCTAGGTTATATCCATAGATGGTCCTTGGTTGAGTGTCAGTATCAGAAAGGACCCTGTGCCAGGATATATTTGGTCCTTGTAGAGCTCCTATCCTTTCCACATCATACTAACTCCCCTTCTTTCATATGATTCCCTGCACTCTGCCAAGAGTTTGCTTATGAATCTTAGAGTCTGCTTTGAAACACTGCTAGGTAGAGTTTTCAGATGACTTCTGCAGTAGACTCCTGTCATACATTCAATGCACATCCCATTTCTCTTTCTAAATGAGGATTGATCATCTTCGCCCATGTCTCCTTTCTTGATTATCTTCTTTAGGTGTATAGATTTCATTATGTTGATCATATCTTGTAGGTCTATATAAGCTAGTATATACAATGTTTGTCTTTCTCCTTCTGAGATACTTCGCTCGGAATGATCTTTTCTAGATCCCACCATTTGCCTGCAAATTTCATGATTTTCTCTTTTTTGATTGCTGAGTAGTATTCAATTGTGTAAAAATACCACAATTTCTCTATCCATTCCTCCATTGATGGACATCTGGGTTGTTTCCAGGTTCTGGCTGTTACAAATAAAGCTGCTACAAACATGGTTGAACAAATGTCCTTGTGTACTTGAACAAATTTTGGGTATATACCTAGGAGTGGTATAGCTGGGTCTTGAGGTAGCACTACTCCTAATTGTCTGAGAAAGCACCAGATTGACTTCCAAAGTGGTTATACCAGTTGACATTCCCACTAGCAATGGAGGAGGGTTCCCCTTTCACCACAACCTCTCCAGCATGTGTTGTCACTTGAGGTTTTGATCATGGGTGTAAGGTGAAATCTCAGGGTCGTTTTGATTTGCATTTCCCTAATGAGGTTGAGAATTTCTTTTAAGTGTTTCTCTGCCATTCCATGTTCCTCTATCAGGAATTCTCTGTTTACCTCCGTTCCCCATTTTTTAATTGGATTACTTGGATTGTTACTTTTCTACTACTTTAGTTTTTATATATACTGAATATTAGTCCTCTGTCAGATAAAGGGTTGGTGAAGATTTTTTCCCAATCTGTAGGCAGTCGTTTTGTTTTGATGACTGTGTCTTTTACTTTACAGAAGCTTTTCAGTTTTATGAGGTCCCATTTATTGATTGTTGCTCTTAGAGCCTGTGCTGTTGGTGTTCTGTTCAGGAAGTTGTCTCCTGTGCCAATGATTTCTAGGCTGTTCCACACTTTTTTTTCCAACTGATTTAGAGTATCTGGTTTTATGTTGAGGTCCTCGATCCACTTTGAGTTTAGTTTTGTACAGGGTGATAAATATGGATCTATTTTCATTTTTCTGCATGTAGACATCCAGTTGGTCCAGCACCATTTGTTGAAGATGCTGTCTTTTTTCCATTGAATGGTTTTGGCTTCTGTGTCAAAAATCGAGAATTCATAGGTGTGTGGGTTTATTTCTGGGTCTTTTATTTGGTTCCATTGATCCTCCTTTCTGTTTCTATGCCAATACCATGCAGTTTTTATTACTATTGCTCTGTAGTACAGCTTGAGATCAGGGATGGAGATACCTCCAGATGATCTATTGTTGTACAGAATTGTTTTGGAGATTCTGGGTTTTTTGTTTCTCCATATGAAGCTGAGAATCTTTTTTTCAAGGTCTGTAAAGAATTGAGTTGGTATTTTGATGGGAATTACATTGAATCTATAGATTGCTTTTGGCAGGATGACTGTTTTTACAATGTTAATCCTACCAATCCATGAGCACGAGAGATCTTTCCATCTTCTGAGATCTTCTTCAATTTCTTTCTTCAGAGATTTGAAGTTTTTCTCAAACAGGTTTTTCACTTGCTTGGTTACAGCCACCCCAAGGTACTTTATGGTAATAGTGGCTATTGTGAAGGATGTTGTTTCTCTAATTTCTTTCTCAGCCTTTTTGTCTTTGGTACACAGTAGGGCTTCTGATTTTTTTGAGTTGATTTTGTATCCTGCCACTTTGCTGAAGGTGTTTATCATCTGAAGGAGTTCTCTGGTTCAATTTTTGGGGTTGCTCATGTATACTATCATATCATCTGCAAATAGTGACACTTTGACCTCCTCCTTTATAATTTGTACCCCCTTGATCTCCTTTAGTTGTCTTATTGCTCTGGCTAGGAATTCAAGTACTATGTTGAAGAGATATGGAGACAATGAGCAGTCTTGTCTTGTCCCTGATTTCAGTGGGATTGATTTAAGTTTCTCTCCATTGAGTTTGATGTTGGCTATAGGCTTGCTGTATATTGCCTTTACTATGTTTAGATATGTGCCTTGTATCCCTGATCTCTCCAAGACGTTAAAAATGAATGGGTGTTGGACTTTGTCAAATGCTTTTTCGGCATCTAAGGAGATGATCATGTGGTTTTTCTCCTTCAGTTTTTTTTATGTGGTGGAATACATTGATGGATTTCCATATGTTGAACCACCCTTGCATGCCTGGGATGAAGCCTATTTGGTCATGGTGGATGATATATTTGATGTGTTCTTGGATTCTGTTTGCAAATATTTTATTGAGTATTTTTTCATCAATGTTCATAAGAGAGATAGGTCTGAAGTACTCTTTATTTGTTGGATCTTTGTGTGGTTTAGTTATCAAGGTGACTGTGGCTTCATAGAATAAGTTTGGTAGTGTTCCTTCTGTTTCTATTTTGTGGAATTGTTTGAGGAGAATTGGTGTTAGCACTTCTTTGAAGGTCTTGTAGAATTCTGCACTGAAGCCATCTGGCCCAGGGATTCTTTTGGAAGGAAGACTGTTAATGACTGCTTCAATTTCCTTGGGGGATATAGGGCTATTCAGTCTTTCTACCTGATCTTAATTTTGGTAGATGGAATCTCTCAAGAAAATTTTCCATTTCATTTAGATTTTCAAATTTTGTGGCATATAGGCTTTTGTAGTATGACCTAATGATTGTTTGCATTTCCTCAGTGTCTGTAGTTATATCCCTATTTTTATTTCTGATTTTGCTGATTTGGATAGCTTCTCTCTGCTTTTTAGTTAGTTTGGCTAAGGGTTTGTCTATCTTGTTGATTTTCTCAAAGAACTAGCTTTTTGTTTCATTGATTTTTTGAATAGTTTTTTTGTTTGTAATTGATTGATTTCAGCCCTTAGTTTGATTATTTCCAGCTGTCTGCTCCTCTAGGGTGTATCTGCTTCTTTTTTTTTCCTAGGGTTTTCAGTTGGGCCATTAAGTTGCTTGTATGTAATATTAAGAATTTCTACTTGAAGGCACTTAGTGCTATGTATTTTCCTCTGAGCACTGCTTTCAATGTGTCCCATAGATTTGGGTATGTTGTGCCTTCATTTTCATTGAATTCTAGGAAGTCTTTAATTTCTTTCTTTATTTCTTCCTTAACCCAGCTGTCATTAAGTAGTAAGTTGTTCAGTTTCCATGTGCGTGTTGGCTTTTTGTTGTTTCTGTTGTTGTTGATGTCCAGCTTTCGTCCATGGTGGTCAGATAGTATACAAGAGATTATTTCAATCCTTTTGTATCTGTTGAGGCTTGCTTTGTGACCCACTATATGGTCTATTTTGGAGAAGGTTCCATGTGGTGCTGAAAAGAAGGTGTACACTTTTGAGTTTGGGTGAAAAGATCTGTAGACCTCTATTAGGTCCATTTGATTTAGGGATTCTGTGAGTGCTTTTATTTCCCTATTTGGTGTCTGTCTAGTTGATCTGTTCCTTGATGAGAGTGTGGTGTTGAAGTCTCCCACTATTAAGGTATTAGGATCAATGTGTGATTTAAGCTTTAATGTTTCATTTATGAATGTAGGTGCTATTGTATTTGGAGCATAGATATTCAAGATTGTGATGTCCTCCTGGTGGATTTTTTCTTTGATGAGAATATAGTGGCCCTTCTTATCTTTTTTGATTAACTTTGGATGAAAGTCTATTTTATTAGATATTAGGATAGCTACTCCAGCTTGTTTTCTGGAACCATTTGCTTGAAAAACATTTTTCCAACCCTTTACTCTGAGGTAGTGTTTATCTTTGTTGCATAGGTGCGTTTCTTGAATGTAACAGAATGTTGGATCCTGTTTACGCAACCATTCTGTTAGCCTGTGTCTTTTTATTGGCAAGTTGAGTCCATTGATATTGACAGGTAATAGTGACCAATGCATGTTAGTTCCTTTTGTAATGGAGTCAGTGATCTTGCCCTGTTTCATTGCATGTTTTTTTTTTCATTTTTGTTGGGATATTATCTGTATGTCCTGTTTTTCTTGGGTGAAGTTGTTTTCATTGGATTGGGGTTTTCCTTCTAGTATCTTCTGTAGGGTTGGTTTGCTCTAGAGATATTGCGTAAATTTGGTTTTGTCATGGAATATTTTGTTTTCTCCATCTATGTTGATTGAAAGCTTTGCAGGGTATAGTAGTCTGGGTTGACATTTGTGATCTCTTAGAGTCTCCATGATACTTGCCCAGGCCCTTCTGGCTTTCATACTTTCTGATGAGAAGTCCGATGTGATTCTGATAGGTCTACCTTCATATGTTACTTGGCCTTTTTCCCTGGCTGCTTTTAATATCCTTTCTTTTTTATGTAGATTTAGTGTTTTGACTATGATGTGACGTGATGCGTTTCTTTTCTGGTCTAGTCTATTTGGTGTTCTGTAGGCCTCTTGTATATTTATGGACATCTCTTTAAGTAGGGAATTTTTTCTTCTATGATTTTCTTGAAAATATTTTCTGGACCTTTGAGCCTGGAGTCTTCTTTTTCATAAATTCCTATTATTCTTAGATTTTGTCTTTTTATAGCATCCTTGATTTCTTGGATATTTTGTGATTGGAACTTTTCTGATTGTACTTTTTCTTTGAGAGACGTATCAATTTTTGCAAGTGTGTCTTCAGCTCCAGAGATTCTCTCTTCCATCTCTTGTATTCTGTTGGTGATGCTTACTTTTGTGGTTCCTGATCTTTTCTCCAAGTTCTCCAGGTCCAAGGTTTTCTCAGTTTGTGTTTTCTTTATTGATTCTAATTCTGTTTTCATGCCTTGCACCATTTCTTTCATGTGTTTTAATTTGGATTCCTGTCTCTCTATGATGGTCTCTATTTCTTTGTTCATTGCCACTAATTTTATCTCCATTTGTGGCTCTATTTTTTTGGCTATGTTTTCCTGTGTTCCTTTAAGGATTTTTGTCTATTTCTTCTTTCTTTACCTCCAATTGACTGGCCAACTCTTTGAAAGATTTGTTCATTTCCTCCTTTTGATCCTCAAATAATTGGGTAAGCATGGCTTTAAAGTCATTTTCCTGTGCTTCTGATGAATTGGAATATCCATCAATTTTGGGGTTTGCTGGTGAAGTCATGATGTCCTGATTTATGTTGGAAGTGTTCTTTCACCTATCCCTGGCCATTGGCTTATCTGAATCCTTCCCTGTTTGTCTTTGGATTCTGCAGATCAGACTGGTACTTTTTCTCTCTGGCGTCTGGAGAGCTCTTCAGGAAGCTGAGAGTGGTCCCGTGTTCTCAGCGTGTGCTGAAGACTAGCTGTACCTGTGGGAGAAAAGTATGTAGTCGAAAACGGGGCAAATGCAGGTGTGTGTGTGTGTGTGTGTGTGTGTGTGTGTGTGTGTGTGTGTAAGTGTGTGTGGACGTGTGTCTCGAGGGACAGAGTGATGGATAATGTTAAATCCTTGAGTGTGTGGGAGGGGCTCTGCACTGTATATGTCACAGGCACTAGTGATGAACTCAGTGCAATTTCTGGCATTAACTGCCTTAACTCCTCAATTAGACCCGCAGAGCAGAAGCTTCAATGTCCCAAGTGCCCCTCTGTTTCCCAAAATGAGTATGTGGGTGGGAGGGGGTTCGATGCCTGGCTTCTGTTTCATAAGGACCCTGGGTCTGGGTCTCTGCAGGTTCTCAGGGGTGCACTCACTCTCAGGCAGGTCACTTGGCAGGGATCAGGATATCTGGGCTCTCTGCTATCTGGTTTGGTCCTGCTTCTTTGATTTGCTCCGCCAGCTTAGTGCTGCTGCAATTGCCAGGTTAGAAAGTCCTACCATAGCTGGAGATCTTTAAGTGGTCGTCAGGGATTGAGGTAGCTGGGATCTCTGCTCTCTGGTTTAGCCCTGGTTGGTCTTAAGCTGGAGGCCTGATGTGCCCTGCCAGCTTAGTGCTGCTGCAACTGCCAGGTTAGAAAGTCCTACCATAGCTGGAGATCTTTAAGTGGTCGTCAGGGATTGAGGTAGCTGGGACCTCTGCTCTCTGGTTTAGCCCTGGTTGGTCTTAAGCTGGAGGCCTGATGTGCCCTGCCAGCTCAGTGCTGCTTCACTGCCAGGTTAGGAAGTCCCTCTGTAGCTGGGGACTGGCTTGCCAGTCCAGATGCTTTCTGCGAATTCCTGCAGGCTCTCCACTGTGCTCTCTGAGCTTGGGAGGCCCAGTGCCTGGTGTGCCTAGCTTGTATGGCGTTTCTGCCTGGTTTTGGTGAGTAAATAGCGTATTCTCTGTCACTGTGGGATTGGTCGGGGAGTGCAGTTAGTGGCTGGGTGATCCCACTGAGCCAGTATAGCGGCTAGCTGCCCGGGACCCTGGAAGGATGGTGCTGCGAAGGTCTGGTTCTGTGGGTCTCTGGTACTCCAAGACAGGTACCGCTGGCAGTTGCTGCTAAAGGGTAGAAGCTCCACCTCAGCAGCTGCAGACCCCAGGCAGTTAGGTCTGCACTGAGAATCTCGGTGAGTCTGCTGTGTGGGGGAGGGGAAAGGTCTGTGAGAGGGGAGTGCTGGTGATCAGAGGATCATTTCTCTCTTTCCCCCAACAAGTCCCGGGTGACCCGAGATCAAAGTCCTCACATCGTGAGATGTTCCTTGTCGTATAGAAAGCCTCACCGTTGCTTTCCTGGGTTCAGAGGACCTTCCACTCACCAACTGCTATGGTTTAGCTCTTCCACAGCTCAGGAACTGTGTGTGCTTGTCGCCATCTTGGCTCCGCCCCCTCCCAGAGTTTCTTTTTATAAATTAATTATTCGTTTTTTATTAATTACAGTTTATTCACTTTGTATCCAAGCTATAGCCCCACCCTCATCCCCTCCTAATCTTGTCATCCCTTTCTCCTTCCCTTCTTCCTCATTTCTTCCTATGCCCCTCCCCCAATTCACTGAGAGTGGAGGACCTCTACCCCTTCCATCTGACCCTAGCTCGTCAGGTCTCATCAGGACTGTTTTCATAGTCTTTCTCTGTGGTTTTCTTAATTACAGTTTATTTACTTTGTATCTCAACTGTAGATCCTTCTCTCATTTTCTCCCAATCCCTCCTTTCCACCCATAACCCTCCCCAAGTGCATCTATAGAAAACGTCCTCCTCCCCTTCCATACTACCCTAGCCTGTCAGGTTTCATCGGGACTGGCTGCAATTTTTTTTCTTCCTCTGTGGTAAGGCTTCTCTTCTCCCCCATCAGGAGGAGGTTATCAAAGAGCCAGCCAGTGAATTCATGTCAGAGACAGTCTCTGTTCCCATTACTAGAGAACCCACTTGGAGACTGAGCTCCCATGGGATACATCTGTGTGGGGGTTCTAGGTTGTCTCCATGAATAGTCCTTTTTTTGAAGTATCAGTCGCAGAAAAGACCCCTGTGCCAAGATTTTTTTGTTCTGTTGCTCTCCTTGTGTAGCTCCACTCTCCTGTAGGTCTTTCTATCTCCCCTTTATTTCATAAGATTCCCTGCATTCTGCCCAAAATTTGTCTGTGTCTCAATATCTCCTTTGGTACCTTGCTGGATAGAGTCTTTCAAAGTCCCTTTGTGGTAAACTCCTGTCCTGTTCACAGTATTCTCCCTCTTCCAATGTCTGTCCCATTTGCCTTTCTGAGTGAGGATTGATCCTGTTACCCAGAGTCTTCCTTCTTGGTTAGCTTCTTTAGGTGTACAGATTTTAATATGCTTATCCTATATAATATATCTAATATCCACTTATAATTGAGTATATGCCATATATGTCTCTCTGATATGGGATAACTCACTCAGGATGATCTTTTCTAGATCCTACCATTTGTCTGCAAATTTCATGATTCCCTTCTTTTTAATTGCTGAGTAGTATTTCATTGTGTAAATGCACCACAATTTCTGTATCTATTCCTCTGTTGAGGGACATCTGGGTTGTCTCCAGATTCTGGCTCTTACAAATAAAGCTGCTATCTCCATGGTTGAGCAAATGTCCTTGTTGTATACTTGAGCATATTTGGGATATAAACCTTGAGTGGTATAGCTGGATCTTGAGGAAGCGCTATTCCTAATTGTCTGAGAAAGTGTCAGATTGCTTTCCAGAGTGGTTGTGCAAGTTTACATTCTCACCATGGAGGAGGGTTCCCCTTTCTCCACATCTTCAGAGTTTCTCACTTCAAATAGTGACTATAAGTAGCCAAATGCTAGAAGCAACTAGATCTTAACCCAGGAAAACCTCGAGTCCTGATAGTCCTCAATGACACTGCTGCTCCCACCTCAGCCACCCCTGGACTCTATGGACGTAAAACCTCACTTTGTACAGTAAGGAGCCCCATTTACTGCTTAAATATGTTTCTACTTTATGACAGAGCTATCGTTTTACTAATGAAATTAATCAAATCTGAAACTTATTTTATGCATGGTCTTCCTCACAATCCCCAAAAGGTTAACTGTTGCACATTATAGAACATCCAGTTGACTGATTTAGACTTCAATATCAGAAGTATCTGAAGCTCTGTATTCCATGATGATGATGATGAATGGTCTCATCCAAAACCAAAATGCAAAACTTGATTAAAGTCAGTCTGAAGGTGAAGCTAATTCTATTTATGTGTTTCCACATAAAATCATTTGTTGTGAAAATACACAACTGCATGCAATTCACAGTACATTTACAACAATTCAGACAGAGCATTTATCTGAGCCTTCTTTTTTTTTTTTTTTTTTTTGAAATGGCAGCACAGTAATCTATCGTTCTATCAGAGGAGAGCTTTCCATTGATGCATGTAGAAATTGGAAATTCAGGGTTAAGAGATTAATTTTCATTATCCCCTTAACAGAAATTGCAATCATCTTACAGGCACACTTCAGGATTGCCTGAAGAAAGTTTTAAGAGAAGAGGAAAGACTCACCCAATGGGAGTAGTGCCATGGTCTGGACTGGAATCTTGAACAAAATAAAAAGAAGACAGTGAGTGGAGTACCAGCCTCAGTCTCTCTCTAGGCTTCCTGATGGTAGATGCAGTGCCATCAGTTGCTTTTTTTCTTGCCTGCACGCCTTCTTTGCCATAATAGATTGAAAATGTTGTTTAGAGTAAAACAATCATACTTTAAGACGTTTCCTGGTACACATTTTGTCACAAAAAGAAAAGTAAGTTACATTGAAATTTAATTTCAATGTAGTGGTTTAATTTTAGTAGTGGTAAAAATGCTATGAAATACCTCCTTAAGTGTTTCTGATCTGCACTCAAGAGTGTGAAACAGTAGAATATGTGAACAAGGTGGTTTGTGAGATTATACAGGGGGTGGGGGAAGAATGTTTCTTATCAGAACTGGAATAGAGGGCATTTGAATTACCTTCTGGCAGAGTCTCTGGTTTGCCTATGTCATAAGAACTCAAGTGTGGGTGAATTCCAAGGTTAGTGGCCAAACCATTACTCAAAAATAATCACCAAACAAGACAACACTGAGTATACAACATCATTGCTGATGTTCCTTCCTATCCAGGTTCAGTATGACAAAGAGCAAAAATGGAGAACTAACTTATGGAAAATATACATCCTGGTTTACAATGATAGACAAGATAAAGTACAAAGGAGGGAAAACAAATTATCTGCAAGTTTAATTCCACACAATAGAAGTACCAAAAAAAAAATAGTTGCAATTTCTAAGGAGTTTAGCACAGCTGAAAGAATTATTGTGCTCTGTACTAGAAACACAGTATAGATGCTGTCAGGCCAATAATGCATAAACTTGTAAAACTTCAATTTTTTGAAAGGATGGAGTTTGAATTAAGAATACTGTCAAAGGGATTCGCTTCTCAAAAACATTAACCCATGGGAGGATTCTCAGATTTGGCTATTCCCTGCTCAAAGGCAGTGTCCAGGGATGTGCTTGGCTTGTGTGTAGGTTAGGATTCACAAGAAGTAGCCTATGCTCTTGGTTCATCAATGGTCTAAAGTCTGTCTTTCATACTGTCATCAATTTAATTTTCAGCTATTTAAAAAACCATTTGTTGCCTTGCCCAGGCTAAATACTGCTTAATCTTACACTGTAGGCATTATTTGATCTATTTTTTTTTTCAAAAAAATTGTTCTATAATGATTTATTAGTCAAGACTATTAAAAAGGAAAACCATATTCTTAAAATTTGTATCTGTTCTTCATACTCTTCTCTCACAAGAAACAAGGAACTACTTCAGAATATTATTTCACGTCATTTTATGGTACCGTATCTACACAAAATAGTTTTACATTATTGTGTATATTAAAACTGTTGAAAAAATTTTCTTTCATCATTACCTTTAGCTTCATCACAGAATAGAATTGTAAGACAGTAGTTGTCTGCTTTTATCTCTCAGGAACTGGATAAAGTGAACTGTATAGAGATTAAAAATAAATTTAATTGTATTTATTAGTTATATGTACCAGTTGGATACAGAAACCCCATGTATATCTTGGGCTTTCCTGAGTTAAAATCACTGACAAAGATATTTAGGAGAAATACAATCTCAAGAAATTTTTTTCTCCCTTCTGATAATGGTTGTGCCTAATGCTGAATTCAATTGAATCACATGATGAAGTTTCTTAAAGCATCAGTCAAACCTTTTCATATAAGGTGGTATATTATATTTGATATAATTCAAAATGGATAGAGCCAATTATATTGTCCCTTAAAATATCTAAGTAACTTTGCCAAGAAAACATGTTTCCTCATCATTTTAGTTTCATTTCTCATTTCTTATATACACTGAACATTATAGTGAACAAGAGTATTTATGATATTAGAAGAATTTTACCAATGCAAATACCACCATGATATTCTACCAGAAGAAAAAAAATAAAATTCACCATTAACTATATTGTGACAGGGGCCGTAGGAGTTATAACTACATATAAAACTAACCTAAAGAGAATTTTGGCCACATTAACTGCTAACAAATGAAATGAATGCATAGCAAAAACTAGGCTGTTTAGACTTCTTTCTGAAGATTTTATATTTGAAAATCAATTACAACTTTAAATCTCATTTGACTGTGTTAATGCTCCATTTTGGAGTCCACATATTTTGTGTAAAAAAAGACATGTAAAAGTATATTGAATACAATGGGCAACATATGACTTTTTATTCCCCTAACATCTAAATCACATTTTCGAAAATATTTAACATCTAACTAAAAAATAGAAAATTTCATTTGGAACAGAAAATAATGCTATCAACAATGTGTGTATATCACTCTTATTGGGAATCTAGATAATAATATTCAAATAAACATATAAATATTTAAAATTTATTTACATAAAAATATTGTGATTTTGAAAAACATATATTATATATATTTATATACATATATATTCTGAAAAAAAATATATATTCTTTGCCATTGCCTTCCATTATTTCAAACGATCTGTTACAAGTGTCTGGATTGCAGCATGACATCTATTTTGGCCATGTATATGTTTAAGTGTTGATAGGCAACACTTTCCATTGTAACAAGTATTTCAACTAGATTACCCTGTGAAGTGACATAGCAGCACAGGCAATTTAAAATGTCTCTTTGATTGCTATTGGGCTTCTAATAAAAATGTTTTGCAGGCTTAGATTTTTCAACAACCTACTTTATAAAGGTTCTTAAACACTTCTATCTTACTTCTAACTGTCTAACCTTAGTTAAGAGAGAAAGCAGGTTAGTAGGACCAAAGGACTGAGAAATCATTAGCTACTTCCTGCTGATTTGGAGCTTTGAGGTCTCTGGGCCAATATTAATTTCAGTCTTCTAGATTCCAGCAGTCTAGTCAAACAGCAGGCAGCAATGGTAGCAGCAACCTTAAAGCATTCTCTGGAGACTTTCTCTCTAGGAGTGTCTCCAAGAGAAGCAAAGTGAAGTAAGTGTAGAATCAGAATTGTAGATTCTTTTTCTTCCATGGCCAACTTGAGTTGGCACAACACTGAAACTATGCCCTAAAAACCAAACATGAGCTTTATAGTAGAAATTTTGGTATCTTTAATAATGTTGCTGGTTTAACTGGATGCCTATATGTATAAAAATGCAAATAGATCCATACTTATCATCCTGCTCAAAACTAAAGTCCAAGTGGATCAAAGACCTCAACATAAAACCAGAAACATTAAATTGGTTACAAGAAAAAGTGGAGAAGACTCTAGAACTCATTGGTACAGGAGACAACTTCCTGAACAGAACACCAACAGCACAGGCTCTAAGAGCAACAATTAATAAATGGGACCTCATGAAACTGAAAACCTTCTGTAAAGCAAAGGACACTGTCCTCAAAACAAAAGAACTGCCTACAGATTGGGAAAAATCTTCACCAACCCTCTATCTGACAGAGGGCTAATATCCAGTATATATAAAGAACTAAAAAAAAGTTGAAAAGCAACAAATCAAGTAATCCAATTAAAAAATGAGGAACAGAGCTAAACAAAAAATTCTCAATAAAGTAATATCAAGTGGCAGAAAAACACTTAAAGAAATGCTCAACTCATTAGCCATCAGGGAAATGCAAATCAAAACGACATGAGATTTCACCTTACACCCATCAGAGTGGCCAAGATCAAAACCTCAAGTGACAAATCATGCTGGAGAGGTTGTGGAGAAAGGGGAACACTCCTCCACTGCTGGTGGGAATGTAAACTGATACACCCACTCTGGAAAGCAATCTGGCACTTTCTCAGACAACTAGGAATAGTGCTTCCTCAAGATCCAGCTATACCATTCCTAGGCATATACCCAAAAGAGTCTCAAGTACACAATAAGGACATTGCTCAACCATGTTTTTAGCAGCCTTGTTTGTAATAGCCAGAAGCTGGAAACAACCCAGATGCCCGTCAACTGAAGAATGGATACAGAAATTGTGGTATATCTACACAATGGAATACTACTCACCAATTAAAAACAAGGAAATCATGAAATTTGCAGGTAAATGGTGGGATCTTGAAAGGATCATCCTGAGTGAGCTATCTCAGAAGCAGAAAGACACACACGGTATATACTCACTCTTATAGACATATAATATAGGATAAACCTGCTAAAATCTGTACACCTAAAGAAACTAATCAGGAGGGAGGACTCTGACTAAAACGCTCAATCCCCACTCCGAAAGGCAAAGAGGATGGACACCAGAAGAAGAAGAAAACAGTAAACAAGTTAGGAGCCTCCACAGAGGACCTCTGAAAGGCTCTACCCTGCAGACTATCAAAGCAGATGTTGAGACTTATGGCCAAACTTTGGGCAGAATGCAGGGAATCTTATGAAAGAAGTGGAAAATAATAGTAAAAGCTGGAGAGGACAGAAGGTCCACAGGAGAGGAACAGAACCAAAATAAATGAGCACAGGGGTCTTTCCAGAGATTCATACTCCAACCAAGTACTATGCATGGAGATAACCTCGAACCCCCTCACAGAGGGATACAAAGCAAATAAAGTATAATTTAAAAAAAAAAAAAAAAAAAAGAATAGGTAATACCAAAAAAAAAAAAAAAAAAAAAACTCAGTTGTGTTATGTGAATGTGTTTTTCTTTTGGTCCCAAATATGGGATGTGAAAATGCTTTATCCCCAGCTGAAAGCCATCTTCTGAATTGGTGTGTAATCTTTGTTAGATGAAAACAGACTCACTAGAGGGCACATGATGTTTTCCTGCTGGAATTTGCCTTGTCCAAAGGGCATGGTTTTTGCCATCTGGAAAAAATCCTTGTTTGGACTCTGGGAGGATAAATAAGAGCCTTCACACACACACACAAACACACAAACACACACACACAAACACACACAAACACACACACACATACACACACACACACAGACAAAGAGAGACATAAAGTCAGAGAGAGACAGAGAGAGGGGGAGAAGATGGGGAGGGAGGAGAGAGAGGAAGAGCAAGAAAGAGAATGCTTAACTCTTCTTTGCTTCACATTGCTTCACTTTGCATCACTTTGCTTTGCTTAGCCTAGAGACACTCATAAATAGAAGGTTACCTTTTTTCTTAAACACACATGCAGTTATTTTTATTAATTCTGACACAAAATATAACAAAGGAAAGCAACTTAAGGAAGTATAGTGTGTTTTAGATAAGAGTTTGAAAGCATTGTCCATCACAGCAGGGAAAGAAGCAGAGATCATTCACAGATGCTGGTTATATTATGTTTGCCATCAGGAAGCAGACACAGACGAATGCTTGTGCTTGACTCATTTTGTTCTTTTTTTTGTGTCTAGGAACTCAGTTATAGATTGTTACCACCACCACTCCAAATAAGCTCCCTATCCATTAAAGCTTTATGAAAATATCTCCATGGATACGGAGATGTATTTCCATGATGATTCTAAATTCAGCCAAGAAGACAGAACAGATCACTTGTCATAGCACCAAAATAAAAGACTATTACATGTATACAGTCATGATAAATCACTGTACATGGGCAAGTGCAATGTCAAGTGAGTAATTTAAAAACACCAGTTCCTACCTTGACTTCAATCGTTATGTCAAATAGTTTACTCTTTCTGTTTCTCGTGTGTATGTACACCACTTCTTAATCATACTAGCAGCAGGCCTGTACTTTCTTTCTCATTTTATCTATTCATTTAGTGTGTGTATGTGTGTTGAGTGTGTGCACACACATGAGTACAAGATTTGGGGATGACTTCTAAGAGTTGGTTCTCTCTTGCCACCTTGTCGAATCCAGGAATGGAGCTCTCAGGTTGGCAGGCCTACTTTACCTATGTTTCTTAACCGCCGAGCAATTTCACAGGCCTATATTTTTGTGTGATTATTTGTGAGTAAAAACATCATTGATATGGTATTTTTGGTTACAATTAGTGCTTTTATGTTCTTTGCTAAAACTGAATTCTCCATGTAACATAAAACCTTGAAATATTAGTATAGATTTAAAGTGGAATAATCGTTTCACTTCATTTTACTTGTAGAAACTAAAAGCTGTTTCAAGAGGCTTTTAGCTACATGGGAAGAACCACACTTTAGAAGTTGATGACATATAACTGTCACAAGTGATGGATGGATCTCTTGTGATCTGCAAGCAGAAAAGGTATGACGAGAACCTGAAGTCATGGAAAGAAGTCTGCTGTTCGGTTTACATGGCACCAGACATAAAGTTTTTCATTTGTTTGTTTGTTTCTATCATGCTTTGGCTATATATATATATATATATATATATATATATATATATATATATATATTATATAGGACATCTTCTCGATGGTTCTCTGCATTAAGAAAATGGTTGTTCCTTCTTTATTGCATGTTTAAAACATAAACCTAGCAGGCAGTTGAACAGTGCTGGACTGAGTACGTTTCCATAGTAGATGATGGTTAGGAGTCTTTGATGTGCCCATCATCCCCAGAACTGTTCCATCAGGCTTAATCTTCAGTGTCAAGCTTCAGCCCATTTTCATCTAAAACACTTATAACCATATGGTTGTTTCTGCTTTTCGTGTCAATTTAGTAAGGTAGGCAATACTTAGGCACAATATAAGACATTTTCATTGATTCCTAAAAGGTCTTTATTCACACTTGAGCTAAAACAGCTGGTGGAGGGTTAGAGAGCACTCAAGTCCCCCAAAGCTCTGGATATTGCTTCCTACTTCACCATCTGTGCCCTGTTAAATATTCTTGATTTTTGCCAAGTTTGGACCAATTTGTATGTAAAATCAGTTGCTTAAATCAGGATCCAAGAATCTTCAAGAATAAATATACGATTTTAAACTGCACAACCTTTATACATTAATCATTAATGGTGGTGGGGATGTTCAATACTGCCATTAAAAAGATCACTGTGCAAAATCATACAGCTGGATTTCGGAAGAGCAATGACTATGAATGATATTTTTGGGATTGTTGACCCTAAAGTCACAAGCCCATCTAAAGTCCTTATATTTTACAATGTGGCAGACATCCAGTTTCATCTGTTAGTAAACAGCTGCAGTCTCAATTATACTCATTTTATTCTTTAGTGCTCTATGGCACAGTGAGACCTAGCCTAGTGGCTAATTGCTTTAGTGTTCTAACAATTTTGCTGGCTTGTACCTGACAAAAGCTTCAAGCAACAAGATTAGCCAGCACGTAGCTTCACAGTTTAAGAGAGAGAACATCCTAAAGGATCATGCAGAACATGACTTAAATTAGAAAGGCCACTGTCCTGCTTTGGGGATATTGATTTTCATCAGGAAACATGGCTGTCTTGTTATTTTTAAATTATATACTAGTCCCAGGATAAAAATCTTAGCTCGTACCACAAATTGAGTTGTTAATTAAACTAGATATAGAGTTTTACTGAAAAATTTAACCAGTAATATTAAAATCCAATATCTGACTCTGGGAATTTTAGATCATCCATATAAGGTAAAAAGAATGGCAGGAATGCTGTTTAAAGAAAAATAAAACATACAGATACAATTTCCACAAATAATTGTTAATGTTAATAAGGAATAGCAATGTATTAGACATTGATGTATTACAGAAAAACATGTTAATATAAGTAACATAATTTAAATATGTTCATACATTTTTATTATAACAATTTTATTTTATTATTTTTATTTTTTAAAGTTTATTCTCTTTGTATCCCAGTTTTAGCTCCTTCCTTGTCTCCTCCCAGTCCAACACTCCCTCCCTCTTCCTCTCTTTCTCTCTTTCCTAGTCCACTGATAGGTCAAGTCCTCATTCCTTATCAGTGCTCATACATTTTAATGTAACTGAAGATGCAGTTCAGGTCTTAGGATGTCTATATAGCTGGTATGAAGTTCTGGATTTGATCCTCATGACTGAATGAAATGAGGAAACATGAAAGATCTCCTGACTCTTTGGAAGAAGAGGCAGAATGATCAGCAGTTTAAAGATATCTTTAGCTATAGTATAGGCTATATGAGAGTACATGAAACAAGATCTCAACAACAACAACAAAAAAGACACGGAAAGAGAATAAGATCTAGAAATTAATACAGCCTAAGTGTTTGCTAGCTAACGTCTGTTACTTTTGCACTGTGTTCAGTTAATTTGTGTATTATCTCACCTAATTCACTCAAACCCAGAGGAAGTAGTTTCACAAGAGATATTCTTTTACAAGCAGACAAATTAGGTAGTCTAAGTATGCATTGTAAAGAAATATGAATCAATCCCAAATCCATGCAAATTTTCTTATTATCAAAGTCTCCCATTTGTTCACAGTTCACATCTTAATATTATAATCACAAGTTATATATTTTAATTATATCAATTAATTGTTACTACACTTCATGACAAATCACATCATAAAAGACTAATATCTAGGGGGATTCAAGATGTCAGCAACCAACACACAATTTATCTGAGGGACAGAGAATCTGAAACTCCGAAATTGGTGAGTGGAGAGGCAGCTGAAGTCAGAACATCGACACTGAGGCTTCTTGGGTAAGAGGAGACAACCTGTGAGCTAAGACCTTTTGGATCCAGGTCACCTGAGGACTTCTCTGGAGACTGAGATTGGCAAATATTCAATTACCCTACACTTACTCTTGTTGGGCCCCCATCCTGGACTCAGGTGGCCCACAGTGCCTGCTGCTCCTAGCACAGAACTCCCTACTCAGTATCTGAGACAGAGAAGGAGGGCCTCCCAGTCCCTAAGCAGGCTGCCTGCTGTAAGGGCCACCCAGGTCCGCCCAGGTCACCCACGTCCACAGAGAGCTATACAGGCTCCCCATGGTCTCCCTGCTAGCATCTGTACCAGTGCCTCCCAGTTCTATGGTTCTGGCTAGACTTTCAGGGAGCTGCTATACCAGCTTCCATGTTCTGCAGCTGTAGCACCACTGATCTGACAGATCTCCTACACTCACATTTGCCCTGACAGGCCCAAATCTTACAGTAGAGAACAGGGGTAACCACTGTGCATTCCAATTAGGCCTCCTAGAGAATGAGTTCACCTTCAAATGAGTGAGTGAGGAGCCCCAGAACTAGGGTCCCTCGATGTAACAGCTAGATATCAGATCCCACCCACCCACAGCCCCACTGTGGTCAACATAGGGATTCTTAGGACAGCATTCTCCACATTGAAGCCCCTGTTCTGTGGGTCTACCAGTCTGATCCAGGCAAATAATTCCTGGAGCCTAGACAGTTCTGAATAGCAGAAGGACAGTATGACAGGCCTGTAGGCCACTGAGATATTCAGGGAATCTACAAGTGCACAATGCACCAGTGAATAGCACCAGAGCTCGCACCCCCTCCTGAGCCTGCAGCCCCCCCATTCCCCACATTCCAGGCATCTAAGCTCTCTAGCAGCCTCTCCTTCAAGACACACTTCCAAGAACATGGCCACGCTTGCTTGCCTACACTTGTACAGTCATGCCTGCAACCTTCCTCCCTTAGGTAAAGCTGAAATATCAACATACACTCTTAAACCAGTGGACCGCTCTCTTCTTCTTCTTGAAGAATACTTCAGACAGTAGAGAAAGATGGACCCAGTCTGAAGTGCAGATTCCATGAATAAACAGAGAAGGTTACAGATAAGCAGATGGCCAGAGGTCAGTGTAAGAACATATCCTACAAAAATCAGGATATCCTGGGTTCACCAGAAACCCCCCAACTCAATTGATATTACAATTCATACGAAAGAAAACAATTTTAAAAGTATGCTTATCCAGTTATTGGAGACACATAAGCAAGAAGCAAACAAATCTCTCAAAAAAAAAAAAATCTCTCAAAGAAGTAGCCACACAAATGGATACAAAGTACACCTAACCATAGTAAAGACATATAAACCAAGCCTATAGCCAACATCAAACTAAACAGAGAGAAACTTAAATCAATCCCACTGAAATCAGGGACAAGGCAAGGCTGCCCACTCTCTCCATGTCTCTTCAACATAGTTCTTGAAGTCCTAGCTAGAGCAATAAGACAACTAAAGGAGATAAAGGAGATAAAAATCAGAAAGGAAGAAGTCAAAGTATCACTACTTGTAGATAATATGATAGTATAAAGGAGTGATCCCAAAAATTCAACCAGAGAACTCCTTCATCTGATAAACATTTTCAACGAAGTGGGTGGATAGAAAACTAACTCAAAAAATCAGAAGCTCTAATGCATACCGAAGAAAAAATGTCTAAGAAAGAATTTAGGGAAACAAAACCTTTCACAATAACCACTTTGATGTGACTCTAATGGAGCAAGTAAAAGAGCTGTTAAAAAAATTCAAGAAAGAAATTGAAGAAGATACCAGAAGATGGAAAGATCTCCCTTGATTGGTAGGATTAACATAGTGAAAATAGCTATCCTACCAAAAACAATCTACAGATTGAATGCAAATCCCATCAAATTACCAACACAATTCTTTACAGACCTTGAAAGAACAATTCTCAACTTCTTATGGAAAAACAAAAAAACCCAGAATTGCTAAAACAATCCTGTACAACAACTGATCATCTGGAGGTATCTCCATCCTTGATCACAAGCTGTACTACAGAGAAATAGTAATAAACTTCATGGTACTGGTATAGAAACAGAATGATGGATCAATGGAATTGAAAAGAAGATTCAAGGAAACCTACATACCTATGAATACTTGATTTTTTTACAAAGAAGCCAAAACCATACAATGGAAAAAAGATAGCATTCAACAAATGGTGTTGGTATAATTGGATGTCTACATGTAGAAAACTGCAAATTAATCCATATTTATCACCCTGCACAAGACGAAAGTCCAGGTGGATCAAAGACCTCAATATAAAAACAGACACACTAAACCTGTTAGACAAAAAAGTAGGGAAGAGCCTAGAACTCATTGGAACAGGAGACAACTTCCTGAAGAGAATACCAACAACACAATCTCTAAGATTAGCAATAAATAAATGGGACCTCATGAAACTGTAAAGCTTATGTAAAGCAAAGGACACTGTTGTCAGAACAAAACAGCCTACAGACTGGAAAAGGATCTTTACCAACACTATCTGACAAAGGACTGTCTTTGTACTGATAATTGTGGTATGTGCTACTTTGAGTTCTCTGTCATTGTCCCAATATATATCATATATTTTCTTTTTATTTTTCTTTTGGTTTTTATTTTTCTCTGTGATGTTAATATTAAACTTCAATCTCACCCCCTTGATAAACATGTACTCTACCATAATCTTAAAAACTTTGTATTAATGCCTTTCTTTCATTTATATTATATACTATTTCTACTCTCTGATAGAATTAGAGACACAGGCATCAAACATGGGCCTTCAGGGATAATTAATTTTCAATAATTTAAAAAACAAGCAACTGTTAGAATTTAAAATGCTTACTTCATAAAGACATATATATATATATATATATATATATATATATATATATACACACACACACACATACATATATATTGACTTAATATGATAAAGAATTTCCACAGTGCTACAACATTTTACTTAAATAATTAAAAAATTATTTTGCAAGCATTGTTAAATATAACTCTTACAACTTATCAAAGAAACATCTCCATTTTTTAATTGGATTACTTGATTTGTTGCTGTTTAACTTCTTTAGTTCTTTATATATAGGGATATTAGCCCTCTGTCAGATAAAGGGTTGGTGAAGATCTGTTTCCAATCTGTAGGTTGTTGTTTTGTTCTGAATGACAGTGTCCTTTGCTTTACAGAAGCTTTTCAGTTTCATGAGGTCCCATTTACTGATTGTTGCTCTTAGAGCCTGTGCTGTTAGTGTTCTGTTCAGGAAGTTGTCTCCTTTGCCAATGAGTTCAAGGCTCTTCCCCACTTTTTCTTCTAAGCAGTTTAGTGTGTCTGGTTTTATGTTGAGGTGTTTGATCCACTTGGATTTTAATGTTGTGCAGGGTGATAAGTATGGATCTATTTCCATTTTTCTACATGTACACATCCAGTTAGATCAGCACCATTTGTTGAAGATGCTGTCTTTTTTTCATTGAATGGTTTTGGCATCTTTGTCAAAAATCAGGGGTCCATAAGTGTGTGGATTTATGTTAAGGTCTTCTATTAGATTCCATTAATCCAACAGTCTATTTCTATGCCAGTATGATGCAGTTTTTAGTATTATTGCTCTATAGTACAGCTTGAGATCAGGAATGGAGATACCTCCTGAATATCTTTAACTATAGAGAATAGTTTTAGCAATTCTGTGAAGGTAAGAAATTTTCTTTCAAGGTCTGTAAAGAATTGTGTTGACAATTTTATGGGAATTGCATTGAATTTGTAGATTGCTTTTGGTAAGATGGCCATTTTTACTATGTTAATCTTGCCAAGCCATGAGCATGGGAGATCTTTCCATCTTCTGATATCTTCTTCTAATTCTTTCTTCAGAGACTGGAAAATTTTTCATACAAGTCTTTGACTTGCTTGGTTAGGTTCATACCAAGGTACTTGGAGTACAGAGCTCAACAGAGAATTCTCAATAGAGGAATATGGAATGGCAGAGAAACACTTAAAGAAATGCTCAACCACAATAGCCATCAGGAAAATGCAAATCAAAATGACCCTAAGATTTCACCTTACACCCATGAGAAAGGCCAAGATCAAAAACTCAAGAGACAAATCATGCTGGAGAGGTTGTGGAGAAAGGGGAACACTCCTCCACTGCTGGTGGGAATGTAAACTTGTACAACCACTCTGGAAAGCAATCTGGCACTTTCTCAGACAACTAGGAATAGCGCTTCCTCAAGATCCAGCTATACCACTCCTAGGCATATACCCAAAAGAGTCTCAAGTACACAATAAGGACATTTGGTCAACCATGTTTGTAGCAGCCTTGTTTGTAATAGCCAGAGGCTGGAAACAACCCAGATGCCCGTCAGTGGAGGAATGGATAAACAGATTGTGGTACATCTACACAATGAAATATTAGTCAACAATAAAAAACAAGGAAATTATGAAATTTGCAGGTAAATGTTGGGATCTGTAAAAGATCATCCTGAGTGAGCTATCTCAGAAGCAGAAAGATGCACAGAGTATATACTCACTCATTTAGACATGTAATATAGGATAAACCTACTAAAATTTGTATACCTAAAGAAACTAATCAAGAGAGAGGACTCTTGCTAAGATGTTCAATTCCTATCCAGAAAGGCAAAGAGGATGGAAATAAGAAGAAGGAGAAAAGAGTGAACAAGTCAGGAGCCTGACACAGAGGGCCTCTGAATCTGCCCTGTAGACTCTCAATGCAGATGATGAGACTTATGGACAACCTTTGGGCAGAGTGTTATGAAAGAATTGAGAAACAATAAGGTCTGGAGAGGACAGGATCTCCACAAGGAGAGCAACAGAACCAAAAAATCTGAACACAGAGGTCTTTCCTGAGACTGATACTCCAACCAAGGACTATGCATGGAAATAACCTAAGACCCCTGCACAGATTTAGCCCATGGCAGTCAGTATCCAAGTGGGTTCCATTGTAATAGGAACAGGGACTGTCTCTGACATGAACTGATTGGCCTGCTCCTTAATTACCTCCTCCTGAGGGGGAAGCAGCATTACCAGGCCACAGAAGAAGACAGTGTAGCCACTCCTGATGAGACCTAATTGACTAGGATCAGAAGGAAGGAAAAGAAGTCCTCCCCTACCAGTGGACTTGGGGAGGGGCATGCTTGCAGAGGGTGGAGGAAGGGAGGAATTGGGATGGGAGGAGTGAGGGAACCACAGGGAGCATACAAAGTGAATAAAGTGTAATTAATAAAGAAGAAAAAAAAAGAAACTTCTCTTTGTGGAAGAAAAGTAGTATTTCTCAAAAACACGACTGATCAAACTACAGAGAACAAATATATCATGTAGTGCCCTACCCCATACATCTAAAAGTTTAAGGAACGTTGCAGAAGAGGAACCTGAAAGATTATATAGAGCCATAGTATGATAAGCCTACTGTGAGATTGTGTTTTCTAGAAATGTCAGAGCAGCTATACTCATAAAGTCTCAATAACATGTCTGTGCAAAGAAAATCTGAACAAGGCTATAAATAGTAGACATGCTAACTTGGAAGGGGAAAATCTAAGGGATGCTAACCCTAAGCAATGGGTTATAGTAGGCAATTAAAGATTGCTGAAAACAAGAAAAAATATTTCCACTAATTAGGTAACCAGTACATGTTCAGCCTTGAAATATTGAACATAAAGTAACATTACAGGAATTGGGCAGATTGTGTTTATATATTTGAGAATGCATACACAGATATTTACAAAAAATAAAGAAACAGAGTTCATTAATTTGAGGAGGAGCAAGTGCGGGTTCAGGGTAAAAGTTAGAGTTCGAGAAGGCACAAAAAGAAATGATGTAGTAATGTTTTAATTTCAAACACTAAAATCTAATGAAAATAATAAGAATATATATATATATATATATATATATATATATATATAAAGTTTTGATGAAATTAAATATCTATCTAGGCATATTTTTAGTATCAAAATATGGGCGTCCTTAAAATAAGAGTGCTATTTTTCCATATTTGGAATTTTTTTTTAAATCTTTTATTATTTTTTTTTATTAATTACACTTTATTCATTTTGTATCCCCCCATAAGCCCCTCCCTCCTCCCCTGCCGACCTCACCCTCCCTCCCCTTTCTGCATGCATGCCACTCCCCAGGTCCACTGATAGGGGAGGTTCTCCTCTTCTTTCTGATCTTAGTCTCTCAGTTCTCATCAAAAGTGGCTGCATTGTCCTCTACTGTGGAATGGTAAGGCTGCTCCCCCCTCAGGGGGAAGTGATCAATGAGCAGGCCAATCAGATTATGTCAGAGGCAGTCCCTCTTCCCATTACTATGGAACCCACTTGGACACTGAACTGCCATAGGCTACACCTGTGCAGGGGTTCCAGGTCATCTCCACGAATAGTCCTTGGTTGGAGTATGAGTCTCTGAGAAGTTCCCTGTGTTCAAATTATCTTGTTCTGTTGCTCTGCTTGTGGAGTTCCCGTTCCCTCCAGCTCTTACTATTTCCCACGTCTTACATAAAATTCCATTCACTCTGCCCATCAGTTGGCCATCAGGCTCAGCATCTGCTTTGACAGTCTATACAGCAGAAGCTTTCAGAGGCCCTCTGTGGCAGGTTTCAAGGTTGTTTCCTGTTTTCTTCTGGCTTTCAGAGGCCCTCTGTAGCGGGTTCCTAGGTTGTTTCCTATTTTCATTTTCTTCTGGTGTCCATCCTCTTTGCCTTTCAGGATGGAAATTGAACATTTTAGTTAGGGTCCTCTCTTTTGCTTAGTTTGTTTAGATGTACAGCTTTTAGTGGGTTTATTCTATATTGTATGTTTATATGAGTGAGTATATACCGTGAGTGTCTTTTTGCTTCTAGGTCAACTCACTCAGGATGATCCTTTCCAGGTCCCACCATTTACCTGCAAATTTCATGATTTCCCTATTTTTCACTGCTGAGTAATACTCCATTGTATAGATGTACCACAGTTTCTGCATCCATTCTTCAGTTGAGGGGCATCTGGGTTGTGTCCAGCTTCTGGCTATTACAAATAAAGCTGCTACAAACATGGTTGAACAAATGTTTTTTTTTTTTTGTGTGTGTGTACTTGCGCCTCTTTTGGGTATATGCCTAGGAGTGGTATGGCTGGATCTTGAGGAAGCGCTATTCCTAGTTGTCTAAGAAAGCACCAGATTGATTTCCAGAGTGGTTGTACCAGTTTACATTCCCACCAGCAGTGGAGAAGGGTTCCCCTTTCTCCACAACCTCTCCAGCATGTGTTGTCCCTTGAGGTTTTCATCTTGGCCATTCTGATGGGTGTAAGGTGAAATCTCAGGGTTGTTTTGATTTGCATTTCCCTAATGGCTAATGAGGTTGAACATTTCTTTAAGTGCTTCTCTGCCATTCGATATTCCTCTGCAGAGAATTCTCTCTTTAGCTCTGTTCCCCATTTTTTAAGTGGATTACTTGGTTTGTTGCTTTTCAGCTTGTTTAGTTCTTTATATATATTGGATATGTGTCCTCTGTCAGATAGAGGGTTGGTGATGATTCTTTCCCAATCTGTAGGCAGTCGCTTTGTTTTGATGATGGTGTCCTTTGCTTTACAGAAGCTTTTCAATTTCATGAGGTCCCATTTATTGATTGTTGCTCTTAGAGCCTGTGCTGTTGGTGTTCTGTTCAGGAAGTTTTCTCCTGTACCAATGAGTTCTAGGGTATTCCCCACTTTTTTTTTTCTAGCCGATTTAATGTGTCTGGTTTTATGTTGAGGTCTTTGATCCACTTGGACTTCAGTTTTGTGAAGGATGATAAGTATGGATCTATTTTCATTTTTCTACATGTAGACCTCCAGTTGGACCAGCACCATTTGTTAAAGATGCTATCTTTTTTCCATTGTATGGTTTTGGCATCTTTGTCAAAAATCAGGTGTCCATAAGTGTGTGGGTTTATTTCTGGGTCTTCTGTTCGATTCCATTGATCCACCATTCTGTTTCTATGCCAGTACCATGCAGTTTTTATAACTGTTGCTCTGTAGTACAGCTTGAGATCAGGGATGGAGATACCTCCAGAAGATCTTTCATTGGAGAGGATTGTTTTAGCAATTCTCAGTTTCTTGTTATTCCATAAGAAGTTGAGAATTTTTCTTTCCAGGTCTGTAAAGAATTGTGTTGGCAATTTGATGGGAATTGCATTAAATCTGTAGATTGCTTTTGGTAAGATGACCATTTTTACTATGTTAATCCTGCCAAGCCATGAGCATGGGAGATCTTTCCATCTTCTCATATCTTCCTCTAATTCTTTCTAATTCTTTCTTCAGAGACTTGAAATTTTTTTCATACAAGTCTTTGACTTGCTTGGTTAGGGTTACGCCAAGGTAGTTTATGTCATTTGTGGCTATTGTGAATGGTGTTGTTTCTCTAATTTCTTTCTCAGCCCTTTTGTCTTTTGTATACAGGAGTGCTACTGATTTTTTTGAGTTAATTTTATATCCGGCCACTTTGCTGAAGGTGTTTATCAGCTGTAGGAGTTCCCTGGTAGAGTTTTTGGGGTCACTCATATATACTATCATATCATCTGCAAATAGTGATAATTTGACTTCTTCCTTTCCCATCTGTATCCCCTTGATCTCCTTCGACTGTTTTATTGCTCTAGCAAGGACTTCCAGCACTATGTTGAAGAGATATGGAGACAGTGGGCAGCCTTGTCTTGTCCCTGATTTCAGTGGGATTGCTTTAAGTTTCTCTCCATTCAGTTTGATGTTGGCTATAGGCTTGCTGTATATCGCCTTTACTATGTTTAGATATGTGCCTTGTATCCCTGATCTCTCCAAGACTTTAAACATGAATGGATGTTGGATTTTGTCAAATGCTTTTTCAGCATCTAGGGAGATTATCATGTGGTCTTTTCTTTCAGTTTGTTAATATGGTGGATCACATTGATGGATTTCCATATATTGAACCACCCCTGCATACCTGGGTTGAAGCCTACTTGGTCAGAGTGGATAATATCTTTGATGTGTTCTTGGATCCGGTTTGCAAGTATTTTGTTAAGTATTTTTGCATCAATGTTCATAAGGGAGATTGGCCTGAAATTCTCTTTCTTTGTTGAGTCTTTGTGAAGTTTAGGTACCAAGGTGATTGTGGCTTCATAGAATGAGTTTGGTAATGTTCCTTCTGTTTCTATTTTGTGGAATAGTTTGAAGAGAATTGGAGTTAGCTCTTCTTTGAAGGTCTGGTAGAATTCTGCGCTGAAGCCATCTGGTCCTGGGCTTTTTTTGGATGGGAGACTTTTGATGACTGCTTCTATTTCTTTGGGGGATATAGGACTATTTAGTTGATTTACCTGGTCCTGATTCAGCTTTGGTGAGTCAAATCGATCAAGGAAATTGTCCATTTCATTTAGATTTTCAAATTTTGTGGCATATAGACTTTTGAAGTAAGTCCTAACGATTGTTTGGATTTCCTCAGTGTCTGTAGTTATGTCCCCCCTTTCACTTCTGATTTTGTTGATTTGGGTGGTGTCTCTCTGCCTTTTAGTTAGCTTGGCTAAGGGTTTGTCGATCTTGTTGATTTTCTCAAAGAACCAGCTCTTGGTTTCATTGATTCTTTCAATTGTTTTATTTGGAATAAAGCTGGACTTCAACAACAACAGAAATAGCAAAAAGCCTACACACTCATGGAAACTGAACAACTTGTTACTAAATGACAGCTGGGTCAGGGAAGAAATAAAGAAAGAAATTAAAGCCTTTCTAGAACTCAATGAAAATGAAGACACAACATACCCTAACTTGTGGGACACAATGAAAGCAGTGCTAAGAGGAAAGTTCATAGCACTAAGTGCCTTCAAGAAGAAATTCGAGACAGCTCATTCAAGCAACTTAATGGCCCACTTAAAAACCCTAGAAAAAGAAAAAAAAGAAGAAGCAGACACACCAAAAAGGAGTAGACGGCTGGAAATAATCAAACTCAGGGCTGAAATCAATCAATTAGAAACATATTTGGAATTTAATACTGCTTTTCTTGTGTTATAGTAGTTGTAAAAAAATTCAAAAGTTGAGGATATAAAATTTTGAAAGTGGATAATAAAATAATATGAATCATTGAGTATTAATAAGACCATAGTCTTATCTTCCCCAAAGACATTGTGATAGAAGCTGCATTGTTGATTACCATATGTCAGTGAGCATGTGCTGTATGAGATAAAATATAATTTTTCAAAAAGATCAGTATAACTGTGCATTTGCAAGACTGAGAAACAAGAAAATTGGCACAATTACCTGATTTTTTACATAAGATGATTTTGGACAGTGAATTAGGTGAAGTAATACAATAAGTTTCCTTAATGTTGACCATTCAGGTTAACAAGAAAAAGAAACTTGTCACTTACAATGAAATCTTAGGGGAATCAAAACTAATTTCAAAATAATGAAGTTAGATATGACAATGCTTTGCTCACTTACTGTACAAATAGCTTCATTTATTTCTATTTGAAATTCTGACAGAAAAATTGAAGAATGCAAGCTGTTTTTCCCTTTCTCATGATAAATGTTTTTCTAATTTCTGTAGCTCATTACACATAGTTGTATTTCCGTTATTTAAATACATAAATTGAAAGTAGCTTAATCTGAAGAAATGTGGAAAATTTAAATGAATTAACTTTTATGAAGTCTAATTATAAGTGTATCTTCTGATGCTCCAATTAGAAATTTTAGTGTTTTGTTAAGATTTATTTTCTCAAAATGATGTGAATTCTAAGTTAAAAATATCTCAAATAAATACAGACAGGTTGATTTCTAAGGTATTAAAATAACTGACATTTTTCTCAATTTCACAAAATAAACACACCCTTAATTGTAGTCAAACTTTAAATAGTCTCATGTTTATAATTAGAATAACTCTCAGGACTCTGTTTCTAAAAAAGATGGATCATCAGGAGAATCTTAGTCAAGCAACCAGACAAATCTTACTGGAATCACATCTTTCAGAAACTTAAATGGACATGTAATAATGAGAGATTAAGAGCTCCCTAGGAAGCTTTTCAAGGGAAACCTGTATTGTATAAAATCCAGTGCTGGAAACTGGGATGAAGAACAAAGCCTGACTCTAGTCTTCACTGTGGGTAAATGGGGCTGTGTAAATAGAACTGTGTTGGATAACAGTGAATAGGTATTAGTCTCTGAGAAGGTAGTGTTATTAGTAGAAAATAATAAAAAATTTAGATGTAACGTCTCAAGTTAAATTAGAGTGAAAGATAAAATTGTAGATGATATAATATATTAAAAGTTTCAAAATTTTGCTTTTAGTTTTTACCACTTAAAGTGTGTTTGTTTCTTATATTTTCTTCACTAAAATTATTCATTTCATAAAAAAAAGTGTCCAAAAGGAAGGAAGTCAATTTATCAAGGTCATTCAACTAAAATGAGAAAAGCAAATGTTTAAGACCAGGTCTTTGTGCTGTTTACAACACATCATTAAACTCAGAAAAACAGATGTAAAGAAATAAAAGGTACTAGTATGAGATGCTATTATTGAAGATGTTAAAAAGTATCATCCACATATATTAAAAGAGCAAAGAAACCATAAATTTAATATGAGTCACCGCCTACAGAAACAGATAAAAATGTCCAGATTTAGTAAATATTTGAAGGGAGACTGGAAGGTCATCAAAACAGTTGCCAAAATATTTAAAATGAAAATATGTATCTAATGACTCAGATATTAATAAAAATCTGAGTTATATTTTGAAGAAAGTGAATTAAAAGCTGATATATAGGGACTTATTGACAATTCAAGCAATGACTTATTTTGTAGTGTCATATTTTGGTAAAATTTGCAGCAAGGTTTTGTTGATCACCAAGTACTATGAACTGTCAGGAGTATGCACTATCTCCTTCCATGTCCAGATGTAAAAGTTCCTCTTGGTAAGATGCAAAGTGCCTGTGTCCAAGTTATGCTTATAAGTCCTGGAGCAGAAGTACTTCATTTCTCTATGTCCTGATTAAGATTAGTTTTCCTAAAGAAAAAGGAGAAAAGGTGAATCTCAGGAGAGGGGAGATGGCAGGGAAAACTGGGAGGAAGAGAACAAGGGGAAGCTGCCTCAAGAATGTGTTGCATGGGAGACAAATAAAGAAAAAAAAATATTACTTTAAAATATTTTGTTTTAAAAGCCCTCCTTTCTACTAACTTTTAGTATTACGTAACTATTCACTATGATGTCAAATGCTGTTTGTAAGATTAATCTTTGTCTTTGACAATTGCTCTGTTCTTCAGCAGAATAGAGAAATATTTGCTACAGAGTTTTTGTTTTGTTTTGTTTTCATCATTTTTCTCTTTTCCCAATCATTATGTCCTGTGATTTTGAATCCCAGACCTCTTATAAAAGGATGATGTGTAGCCCAGGCTGGCCTCAAACTCGTGATCCTCCTTCCTCTGCCTCCTTCAGCAAATCCTACTAGTGTGTGCAACCACAATATGAAGGCACAACATACCTAAATTTATGGGACACGTTAAAAGCAGTGCTCAGATGAAAATTTATAGAACTAAGTGCCTTCAAGAGGAAATTTGTAACACCACATACAAGCAACTTAATGGCCCAACTGAAAACCCTAGAAAAAAAAAAAAAGAAGCAGATACACCCAAGAGGAGCAGATGCCTGGAAATAATTCATGGCTGAAATAAATCAATTAGAAACAAATAAAACTATTCAAAGAATCAATGAAACAAAAAGCTGGTTCTTTGAGAAAAATCAACAACATAGACAAAACCTTAGCCAAACTAACTAAAAAGCAGAGAGAATGTATCCAAATCAGCAAAATCAGAAATGAAAAGGGTGACATAATGACAGACACTGAGGAAATTTAAACAATCATTAGGTCATACTACAAAAGCCTATGTACCACAAAATTTGAAAACCTAAATGAAATAAACAATTTTCTTGATAGATTCCATCTTCCAACATTAAGTCAAAATCAGGTAGAAAGACTGAATAGCCCTATATCCCCCAAGGAAATTGAAGCAGTCATTCACAGTCTCCCCTCCAAAAAAAGCACTGGGCCAGATGGTTTCAGACCTTCAAAGAAGTGCTATCACCAATTCTCCCCAAACTATTCCACAAAATAGAAACAGAAGGTACATCACCATACTCATTCTATGAAGCGACAGTCACCCTGATACCTAAACCACATGAAGACCCAACAAAAAAAGAGAACTTCAGACCAATCTCTCTTATGAACATTGATGCAAAAATACTCAATAAAATATTTGCAAGCTGAATCCAAGAACACATCAAAGATATCATCCACCATGACCAAGTAGGTTTCATCCCACGCATGCAAGGGTGGTTCAACATACGGAAATCCATCAATGTGATCCACTACATAAACAAACTGAAGGAGAAAAACCACATGATTATCTCCTTAGATTCTGAAAAAGCATTTGACAAAGTCCAACACCCATTCATGTTTAAAGTCTTGGAGAGATCAGGAATACAAGGCACATATCTAAACATAGTAAAGGCAATATACAGCAAGCCTATAGTCAACATAAAACTCAATGGAGAGCAACTTAAATCAATCCCACTGAAATCAGGGACAAGACAAGGCTGCCCACTCTCTCCATATCTCTTCAACATAGTACTTGAAGTCCTAGCCAGAGCAATAAGACAACTAAAGGAGATCAAGGGGATACAAATCAGAAAGGAAGAGGTAAAAGTGTCAATATTTGCAGATGATATGATAGTAGCTCAGTAACCAATTGGTTTCCCATAGTGAGGGGAACAAGGACTATTTCTAACAGGAACTCAATGGCTGGCTCTTTGACCTCCCCACCCCCAAGGGAGGAGCTGTCCTGTTAGGCCACAGAGGAGGACTTTGCAGCCAGTCCTGAAGATACCTAATAAAATAGGGTCAGATGAAAGGGGAGGAGGTCCCCCCCATCAGTGGACTTGGAAAGGGGCAGGGTGGAGATGAGGGAGGGAGGGTTGGATTGGGAGGGAATGAGGGAGTGGGATACAGCTAGGATTCAGTTAATAAAATGTAACTGATAAGAAAAATATAAAATTAAAAAATAAAAATAAAAAATAATAAATAAAAACCTGGAGAAAAAAAAAGGATGATGTGAAATGTGTTGTTTCCCTAATTTCTTTCTCAGCTCTTTTGTCCTTTTTTACAGGAAGGCTACTGATTTTTTTGAGTTAAATTTGTATCCAGCCACTTTGCTGAAGGTGTTAATAAGCTGTAGGAGTTCCTTGGGAGAATTCTTAGGGTCACTCAGGTATACTATCATATCATCTGCAAATAGTGATACTTTGAATTCTTCCTTTCCAATTTCTATCCACTTGATCTCCTTCATTTTTCTTATTGCTCTAGCTAGGACTTCAAGAACAATTTTGAAAAGATATGGAGACAGTGGACAGCTTTGCCTTGTCCCTGATTTCAGTGGGAATGATTTAAATTTCTCTCCATTGAATTTGATGTTGGCTATAGGCTGCTGTATCTTGCCTTTACTATGTTCAGGTATGTGCCTTGTATCCCTGATCTCTCCCATACTTTAAACACGAATGGATGTTGGATTTTGTCAAATGCCTTTTCATCATCTAAGGAGATGATCATGTGGTTTTTCTCCTTCAGTTTTTTTATGTAGTGGATCACATTTATGGATTTCCGTATATTGAACTACCCCTGCATGCCTGGGATGAAACCTACTTGGTCGTAGTGGATGATGTCTTTGATGTGTTCTTGAATTCGGTTTGCAAGTATTTTGTTGAGTATTTTCCATCAATGTTCATGAGGCAGATAGGCCTGAAATTCTCTTTCTTTGTTGGGTTTTTGTGAGATTTAGTTATCAAGGTGACTGTGGCTTCATAGAATGAGTTTTGTAGTGTTCCTTCTGTTTCTATCTTGTGGAATAGTTTGAAGAGTATTGGTATTAGCTCTTCTTTGAAGGTCTGGTAGAACTAGGTGATGAAACCATCTGGCCCTGTGCTTTTTTTGTTTGTTTGTTTGTTTTTTTTTTTTTTTGTTTTGTTTTGTTTTTTTTTGCATGGTAGACTTCTGATGACAGCTTCTATTTTTTTAGGGGATATATGACTATTTAGTTGGTTTACCTGGTACTTATTCAGGTTTGGAATGTAGAATCAGTCAAGACAATTGTCCATTTCATTTACATTTTCAAATTTTGAGGCATATAGACTTTGGAAGTAAGACCTAATTATTGTTTGAATTTCTTCAGTGTCTGTGGTTATGTCCCCCTTTTCATTTCTGATTTTGTTGATTTGGATAGTATCTCTCTGCCTTTTAGTTAGTTTGGCTAAGGGTTTATCTATGTTGTTGATTTTCTCAAAGAACCAGCTCTTGTTTTCATTGATTATTTGAATTGTTTTATTTGTGTCTAATTTATTGATTTCAGCCCTGAGTTTGATTATTTTCAGCCGACTATTAGATCAAAAACTCAAGAGACAACAAATGCTGGAGAGGTTGTGGAGAAAGGGAAACCCTCCTCCACTGCTGGTGGGAATGTAAACTCATACAACCACTCTGGAAAGCAATCTGATGCTTTCTCAGACAACTAGGAATAGCACTTCCTCAAGATCCAGCTATACCACTCCTAGGCATATACCCAAAAAGTGTCTCAAGTACACAATAAGGACATTTGCTCAACCATGTTTGAGCATTGTTCTACATGTTTTACACAATGCACAACCATGTGCTACACAATGGAATATTACTCAGCAATAAAAAACAAGGAAATCATGAAATTTGCAGGTAATGGTGGGATCTGTTAAAGATCATCCTGAGTGAGCTATCCCAAAAGCAGAAAGAAGCACAGAGTATATACTCACTCATGTAGACATATAATATAGGATAAACCTACTAAAATCTGAACACCTACAGAAACTAATCAAGAGAGAGGACTCTTGCTAAAACGCTCAATTCCTATCCAGAAAGGCAAAGAGGCTGGATTTCAGAAGAAGGTGAAAAGAGGGAACAAATCTGGAGCCTGACACAGAGGACCTCTGAAAGGCTCTGCCCTGCAGACTATCATTGTAGATACTGAGACTTATGGGCAATCTTTGGGCAGAGTGCAGGGAATCTTAGGAAAGAAGTGAGAAACAGTAAGATCTAGAGAGGACAGGAACTTCATAAGGAGAGCAACGGAACCAAAAATTCTGAGCACATGGGTCTTTCCTGAGACTGATACTCCAACCAAGGACTATGCATGGAGATAACCAAAGTCCCCTGCACAGATATAGCCCTTGGCAGTTCAGTATCCAAGTGGGTTCCATTGTAACAGGAACAGGGACTGTCTCTGACATGAACTGATTGGCCTGCTCTTTAATTACCTCCTCCTGAGGGGGAAGCAGCATTACCAGGCCACAGAAGAAGACAAGGCAGCCACTCCTGATGAGACCTAATTGACTAGGATCAGAAGGAAGGAAAAGAAGTGCTCCCATATCAGTGGACTTGGGGAGGAGCATGCATGCAGAGGGTGGAGGAAGGGAGGAATTGGGATGGGAGGAGGGAGGGAACCATGGGGGGATACAAAGTGATTAAAGTGTAATTAATAAAGAAATATAAAATAAATATAAAATAAATCAAAAAAAAAGAAAATTGCTATTCACGTGAAAAAAATTCCTAATGCAAGCAGTCATATTTAAATGCTAAATAGGATATCAATAGAATGCCATTTGTACTTCCTGAAATCCTGCATCATTTTATATGAAGTTATCTGTTTCTTCCTACTATTTAACTTCAGTGAGGCATTTTCTTATGGTTCTCATAGAGTATTAATAAAAAAAGACATCTAGTAAAGTATGAATTTGACAATTCATTATGATTTTCCATGAAAATCCTGAATATTTTAAATTATATATGAGTGGTCTCATAAAAAGATAAAAGTATTAAATTCTCAAAAAAAAAAAATAAGATGATGAAACAGCCTTCGTTGAATCCCTGTATAATTCCCTGTGTGTAGCACATTTCCTAACAAAATCCACCATGAAAATGCCTTGCATGTAACAAAAACACAATGGCTAAACTAAATAGAAATGAAAACCTAACCTCCTACTATTATGTTTGAGACAGTCCTATCCTTTCCTCATCAGACTAACTTCCCTTCTTTCTTATGATTCCCTGTACTCTGCCAAAGGTTTGGTCATGAGTCTTTGCTTTGAAAACACTGCTAGTTAGAGTCTTTCAAATGCGCTCAGTAGCCTCCTGTCATATGTTCAATGCACATCCCATCTGTCTTTCTAAACGAGGATTGATAATCTTACCCCATGTCTGCTCTCTTGATTATCTTTTTTAGGTGTATAGATTTCATTATGTTTATCATATCTTATAGGTCTATATAAGTGAGTATATACCGTGTTGTGTTTGTCTTTCTCCTGGGATATTTCACTCAGGATGATCTTTTCTAGATCCCACAATTTTCCTGCAAATTTCATGATTTCCTCCTTTTTGATTGCTGTGTAGTATTCCATTGTGTAAAAATACCACAATTTCTGTACCCATTCCTCCGTTGATGGACATCTGGGTTGTTTCCAGGTTCTTGCTATTACAAATAATGCTGCTATAAACATGGTTGAGCAAATATCCCTTTTGTGTACTTCAGCAAACTTTGGGTATATACCTAGCAGTTGTATAGCTGGGTCTTGAGGAAGCACTATTCCTAATTGTCTGAGAAAGCGCAAGATAGATTTCCAGAGTGGTTGTATCAGTTTACATTCCCACCAGCAGTGGAGGAGGGTTCCCCTTTCTCCACAACCTCTCCAGAATGTGTTGTCCCTTGAGTTTTTCATCTTGGCCATTCTGATGGGTGTAAGGTGATATCTCAGGGTTGTATTGATTTGCATTTCCCTGATGGCTAATGAGGATGAGCATTTCTTTAAGTGTTTCTGTGCCATTTGATATTCCTCTACAGAGAATTCTCTGTACCTTATGTCATTATTGAGTGCACATTGCATTCTGATGTACATGCTTGCTTCTTGGTTGTGTTGTCCACTCTGATCCTCTTTTCTCTTTTCAGTGTAAATTGGAAAGTAAATACAAAGATTATTGCATAATCTGGCACCATATATTTGGCAGAATACATGATATCTGACTAGGGATTATTGGTCATAAGCAGAAGCAAAATAGGATGTGGTATCTTCCATTAACAATAAATAATATCTTGATTAGAGCCATTGAATTGCATTATCCTTATTATTATTAGTTTTCTTCTTTGTATTAAATGATGAACATATATGATATTGTTTGATTGAGTAATTATATAGCCTTAAATAATTTTATCAATTTATTTTTGTTTTTATGTATATTAATTTTTAATAGTTTACCTCTTAAATTTTTTGATTAAAAATATGCTCAGATGTAGCCCATAGAGAGCTCAGTCACCATGTGGGTTCCCTACTAAGAGGAGAACAGACATCTCTGACATAAAGTCAGTTGCCTGCTCCTTAATCACTTCTCCCTGGTGGGACTACCTAGCCAGCCCAAAGAGGAAAAAGTTCCAGGCAATCCTGATAGGACCTGATAGGCTATGGTCAGACAGTAGGGGAGGAGTACTTCTACTATCAGTAGACTAGAGGAGAGGGAGGGAGGGTGAGACATAGAGGAGATGAGGGAGGGGGATACAACTGGGATAAAAACTGAAAAAATTGTAAATAATAATAATAATAAATTAAAAGTACAAAATATGTATATACTACATATTGACCAAGCTCTCCCCCCTCTCCAAAGTTCTTCCAAAGCTTACACACACAACTATTCATCCAATTTCCTGTTATTTTCCTTGCTGCAAAAATTATATATATATATATATATATATATATATATATATATATATATATATACATATATATTCATGTATCCCACCAAACAACAAAACATTCAAAAAAGAAAAGCTTAAAAAAAGCTAAAGAAAATAAACTAGTAAGATAAAAAAAATATCAATTTAAAGCTTTTGGTTCTTGAGGGAGGAATTAATTGGAAGGTTGCCACTGATATTTTGCCCTTATTTTTGTTGACAGTCCCATACTTATATATTTAGCAGCAGCAAATGGACTTCACTGGTTATGTTAAAAAAAAAAAAAACTTAAGAAAGTTCTAATTTCATGATAAATGTTTAGATCGGGAGAAGGAAGTATGGGTAAACAGAAACATATTTAATTGGATACTTGAATGAAATTACCAAAGAATAAAAATATGGAGGAAATAATACTGGAACCTATCCCTAGAAGAACAGCTACAAACTATTAAGGACTGACGAAAAAATAGTTTTATCTTCTGATATCTTTTTCTAACATGACTTGGCAGGATTAACATAGTAAAAATGGCCATCTTACCAAAAGCCATCTACAAATTCAATGCAATTCCCATCAAATTACCAACACAATTCTTTACAGACCTTGAAAGAAAAATTCTCAACTTCATATGGAACGACAAGAAACCCAGAATTGCTAAAACAATCCTTTACAATAAAAGATCTTCTGGAGGTATCTCCATCCCTGATATCAAGCTGTACTGTAGAGCAACAGGTATAAAAACTGCATGGTACTGGCATAGAAACAGAATGGGGGATCAATGGAATCGAACAGAAGACCCAGAAATAAACCCACACACTTACGGACACCTGATTTTTGACAAAGATACCAAAACCATACAATGGAAAAAAGATAGCATCTTCAACAAATGGTGCTGGTCCAACTGGATGTCTACATGTAGAAAAATGAAAATAGATCCATACTTATCACTCTGCACAAAACTGAAGTCCAAGTGGATCAAAGACCTCAATATAAAACCAAACACACTAACTTGTTTGAATAAAAAATGGGGAAAAGCCTTGAACTCATTGGCACAGGAGACAACTTTCTGAACAGAAAACCAACAGCACAGGCTCAAGAGCAACAATAAATAAATGGGACCTCATGAAACTGAAAAGCTTCTGTAAAGCAAAGGACACTTTGTTAGACTAAAATGACAACCTACAGACTCGGAAAGGATCTTCACCAACCATCTATCTGACAGAGGGGTAATGTCAAGAATATGTAAAGAACTCAAGAAGTTAAACAGCAACAAATCAGTTAATCCATCAAAAAGCTGGTGTTCTCTTAAAGGAAGGAGTCGCCTGCGCCCTGAATTTAAGACTCTTATCCACTTTCTTTTTTAATAAATTTAATGTCTCCGGTTTTATGTTGAAGTTATAATCAACTTGGACTTGGGGTTTGTGAAGAGTGATAAATATGGGTTGATTTGCATTTTTCTAAACATAGACATCCAGTTAGAACAGCAGCATTTGTTGAAGACGCTATCTTTTGTCCACTTTATGGTTTTAGCTTCTTTGTGAAAAATTCTGTTTCTTTAGATGTGTGAATTTATTTCTGGTTCTTAAATCTATTCCATTTATCTACCAGTCAGTTTCTATGCCAGTACCATAGCGTTTTTATTATTGTTGCTCCATAGTACAATTGAGATCAGGGATAGAGATACTCCTAGAAGTTCTTTTTATTGCATAGGATTGTTTTAGATATCTGAGTTTTTTGTTTTCCGATATGAAGCTGATAATTTTTCTTTCAAGTTCTGTAAGTAGCTGTGTTGGTATTTTGATAGGAATTGCATTAAATCAGTAGATTGCTTTTGGTAAGATGGCCATTTTTACTATGTTGGTCCTACTGGTGATACTTGAGTATGGGATATCTTTTCATCTTTTGACATTTTTTTTTCATTTTCTTTCTTCAGGGACTTGAAGTGTTTGTTATACAGGTCTTTTGCTTGGTTGTTTAGAGTTACAGCGAGATATTTTGTGTTATTCATGGCTATTGGAATTTGTCGTTTTTCTAATTAGTTTCTCAGCCTATTTATTGAGGAGGGCCACTCAATGTTTTGTTTATTTTCTATCCAGCCACTTTGTTGCAGGTGTTTATCAGCTGTAGGAGTTCCTTGGTAGAATTTTAAGAGTCACTTATTAATACTATCATGTCATATGCAAATAACAATGCCTTTATTTCTTCCTTTCCAGTTTGTGTCCCCTTGAAATCTGTTAGTTGTCTTATTGTTCTTACTAGGACTTCAAACACCTATTGAAGAGATATGGAGAAATAGGAAGCCTTGTATCATACTTGATTTCAGTGGGATTGCTTTAGGTTTCTCTTGGTTTAATTTGATGTTGACAATAGGGCTTGAGTTATATTAACTTTGTTGTGTATAGGTATGAACCTCGTATCCCTGATCTCGCCAAGACTTTAAACATGAAGGGGTGTTAGACTTTGTCAAAAGCTTTTTTCAGTATCTAATGAGATGATCATGTGGTTTTGTCTTTCAGTTTGTTTATATGGTAGATTATGTGGATGGATTTCTTTATGTTAAACCATCCCTGCTTCCTGAGGTGAAGCTTACTTGATCATAGCAGATGATATTTTTGATGTGTTCTTAGATTTGGTTTGCAAGTATATTATTGAGTATTTTTGTGTCAATGTTCAAATGAGTAATTGTTCTGAATTACTTTTTCTTTGTTGGATCTTTGTGTGGTTTAGGTATCATGGTAACTGGCCTTTTAGCATGATTTTGGTTCCTTCTGATTTTATTTTGTGAAATAGTTTTAGGAGTATTGGTATTAGCTCTTGTCTGAAAGTCTGGCAGACTTATGGTGAAACTGCCTGGCCCTGTTTTTTGTTTGTTTGTTTTTTGAGTTGGGAGACTTTTAATGACTATTTCTGCTTACATGATGTCAAGATGTTCAGGGATAAAAAAGAACAGAGATTGAGTGAAAGTCCAATGAATGCCTGGCCATCCTGTGAGAAAGCCAGTCCCTGATACTATTAATGACCCTCTGCTGTCCTTGCAGACAGGAACCTAGCATAGCTGTACTCTGAGAATTTTCACCTAGCTATGGCTTGAAGCATGCTGTGACTCACAGATAAACATTGGCTGTAGCACAGGCAGTCTTGTAGAAGAATGGGAGGAAGGAAAAGGGATCAGGAGCAAAAAGAAACTCTATAAGAAGACCAACATTGCCAACTAACTGGGGCATAGGGTGTTTGTCTATATGTTGTAGCCCTGATCACTGTCTAAGATGCGCTTCCTGGGTACTGCAGTTTTTCCATCGAGAGCCCAGTCCACCTAATTCAAACATTTCCGTGTGTCTGTTTGTCATTTCCTCATCTTCCCCCATCCTGAAAATGATGTACAGATACATATAGGAGCCTTCAAGTCTTGCTTTAAAATAGACTTTACTAAGATAATTATTAGCAGTTATTGATACTAGTTAAAAGTGCATAATTGCTACTAGTAATTAATAAACACACTTGAACTTCTTTATTAAAGCATTCCCTCTAAATTTTCCACCAAATTTCCTATGTAATTTATATTAAAGTTCAATGATTCTGAACATTTAGGAAGGTTCCTATAAGATTTTAGTTTGATTTTTCTTTTTTTCAGTGTTTTTCACGGTGTGGTGGTTCATGTGTACAAATGTGTGTGTGTGTGTGTGTGTGTGTGTGTGTGTGTGTGTGCATGCAATGTCAGAATATTTCAAGATTTATTGCTTATAAAATCTAATTTATATGCAGCACGTAAATAGACAACACCTAATAAAATCCTGGCTTGCTTTATGCCTGAGCTCAAGTGAGGTGGTTTTCTGACTTCTGATATCTCTTTCCTTGACACAGGAATAGCAAAGAATAAATTGTAGTTTTTATAATCGACAGTCATAGTCACCATCTCATTTTTGTACTTTCTCTGAGGGAACACAGTCCATCTTTCCCTTTTTCCAATGTTGAAAATTGTTATTTGTGTGCATGTATGTGTGTGTGTATTTGTGTAGTTTAAAATATTTTTCCATGGGATCATGAATTTAATGTCAAACAGTTCTTCACAGAAATAAAATAGAAATATGCATTTTAAATTCTGGAAATGTAGGGGTGATAATGATTACTATTCAAAGATGCATTTTGGTATTTTTATTATGTTTACATTAAAAATCATTACCTTATTTTCGTGAAATTATTATTATTTTCATGGAGAATCTTTGAATCCTATGACAAATAACAGGTTCTTCTTTCAAATAAACTTTTGTTTCTTCCCTACTATCTTAAAATTTTCTTTTATTTTCCTTTAAAACATTTTTTATTAAATTTATCTTAATTTCTGAAGCCACAAGATTATATAACTTTATAGGTTGATATAATATACTTCAGTGTAGGGACACATTTTATATCATTTACTCAGGTCAAATATCTATCTAAACAAACATTTATCATTTCTTCTTGATAAAAATCACTGTATTTAATCTTAAGTCTTAAAAATACACAGAATATGAGTACAAAGCTCTTATCTAATTTATCCTCTAGCAGATTTAGTTTATCTGGTTTTATGTTGAGATCTTTTCTCCACTTGTACTTGAGTTTTGTGCAAAGTGATAAATATGGATTTATTGGCATTTTATACATGTAGACATCCAGTCAGAACAGCATTTGTTGAAGATGCTGTGTTTTTTACAAGAATGGTTTTGGCTCTTTTGTCAAATTCAGATGTGCATAGGTGTATGGATTTATTTCTGGGTCTTGATTTGATTCCATTGATCCGGAAGTCTTTTTCTATGCCAGTTCCATGGTCTTTTTATTTTTTTCTGAGCTGTAGTATAGCTTGATGTCATATATGGAGATATCCAATACTCCAACCAAGGACCATGCATGGAGAGGACCTAGACCTCATGCTCAAGCCCATAGTCTACTCTGTTTCCAAATGGATTCCCTAATAAAGGGATCATGGGCTGTCTCTTACATGAATTCAGTGGCTGGCTCTTTTTTAATGCCCCCCCTTTATGGTGCAGCCTTGCCTGGCCACAGAGGAAGATGATACAGCCAGCCGAGAAGAGGGAGTGGCTACAGTTGGGATATAAAGTGAACACATTGTAATAAATAATAAATAAATAAAATATATTTTAAAAGAATATATAAAGAACTCAAGTAATTTAATACCAACAAACCAAATAATCAAATTAAAAAGTAGGATATAGAAACAAACAGAGAATTCTGTTTTTTAAATTTAGCTTTATTTTTTATAATTGATTCATTTTATATCCTGATTATAGCCTCCTCCCTCATTTCCTCTCAGTCTCACCCTCTTATCCTTTCTCAAAATGGGGAAGACCTTCTCCCCTACCACTGGACCCCAGCTTATGAAGTTTTATTAGGACTGCCAGTATTCTCTTCCTTTGTGACCTGGCAAACCCTCCACTGAACCCCACCAAAGAGAAGTGATCAAAGATCTGACAACAGAGTCCATGTCAAAGACAGCCCCTGCTCTTCTTATTTGGGAACCTACATGGAGACTGGTCTGCCTATCAACTGAAACTATATGAGCAGGGTTTCTAGGTCTATCATGTGCATTGTTCTTGGTTAGTGTATCATTCTCTGCAGGACACCCTGGGCCCAGATTTGTTAGCTCTGTTGGATTTCTTATGGAGCTCCTGTCCCCTCTTGTTCCTTCTGTTTCCCCACATTTGCCTATGACTCCTTGTGCTCTGCCCAAAGTTTGGGTGTGAGTTTTAGCATCTGTTGTGTTCCCCTGTTGCATGGTGTCTTTCAGTGGAAATCTATGGTAGGTTGTCATCCTGTTAGCCCTCTTCAACTGCTTCTATTTTGTCTTCTGCATGAGAATTAAAAATCCTTTCTAGAGTCTTCCTTGTTATTTAGCTTCTTTAGGTCTGTGGCTTGCAATACGGTTATCCAATATTATATAGCTAATATCTGATTATAAGAGAGTATGTTCCATGTGTGTCTTTCTGGTTCTGGGTTACTTCAGATGATGATTCTTGCAGGTCTGCAAATTTTATTATTTCCTTTTTCTAATGACTGAGTAGTATTCCATTGTGTAAATGTACCACAATTTCTGTATCCAATCATCATCCCTCACCTAGAGGGACATCTAGGTTATTTCCAGATTCTGAATATTATGAACAAAGCTTCTATGAACAGTGTTGAGCAAATATCCTTGTTGTAATGGTGGAACATCTTTCAAGTATATGCACAGGAGAGGTATAGCTGGGTCTTGAAAAGAAGGAGGGTGAGTGGGACTGGAAGGAGATGAGGGAGGAGGCTACAACAAGGATAAAAAATGAATAAATTATAATAAATAAATAATTTTTAAAAAGATTATAGAAGACAAGAAGCTTCTACTTATTTCATTGAGGAATAGTCTTAGATGTTTTAATTAAAAAATAATTTTATAATTTCATGTGTATGGCTAATTTTTCTTTAGGTATGTCCACATATCATGTGTGTGCAATGTCCATAGAAGCCAGAAGAAAGAATCTAAAGTTATGCAACTGGAGTTATGTATGTTTCTGAGCCATCACTTGCGTGCTAGCAATTGAACCCAGTTTATTTAGGGATACAATGAACCCCCTCAAATTCTGAGCCATTTCTACAGCCCAGAGTAAGTTCTTATTAAAAACTGAAGCATCAAAGAAATAGCAACAGAATGTGTTGGAAGGTAAAGTATGTTTAAAACCACACAATTTTCCTATTTATTTATCTATCTATCTATCTATCTATCTATCTATCTATCTATCTATTTATTTATTTATTTATTTATTTATTCTCTATCTATCTATCTATCTATCTATCTATCTATCTATCTATCTATCTATTTATTTATTCTACATCCTAGCTATAGCCTCACCCTCCTCCCCAATTCCCCAGAAATGGGGAGTTCCCTTTCCCATCCACCCCGGCTCATCAAGTTGAATCAGTACTAAGCATGTCCTTTTCCCCTGTGGTCTGGCAAGGCAGTTCTGTCAGTGGGAAGTGATCAAAATTTGGTAAGAATTCCAGGAAAGAAATGGAATGAGAAATGTTTTTTATTAAAAGGTGAGTGAAATATCATGAGCCTAAATAGTCATTGAATAACTATTATTTTAAGATGACCAAAGAAGCAAGGGGCATCATGGCACAAATTCTGAACAATTTATTTAAACTAAGCAGCACCTCCAATTCAAACTCTGTTCCTAAATGGTTAACATGGTGAGTGCAGAACTTGGTAAGTGTTCTTTGTCTTAAAACTTTATATGTCTGTACGTGAAGAGGACTGAATGGATTCTTTGAGTGAAGATGTTACAAGGAACATCTCTTTTCTAACCTGTATCACATAATCAGAATATACTGAAATACCATAAAAGTTACAACTGTGTCTGCTGTTTCAAAAGTGTCACTGTTTTCAGTGATGACAAGACTTTCAAAGAGAGGATATTTCAGTGGTGGTTGACATGGAGATCAAGCTTCATGCTCAGGGTGAAAGTGGTAAATAGACAGAGTTGAACAAGCAGAGCAAAGCTACATTTAGCTGCAGGCTGCAACTTGGATTTTCAATGCAGTAGCGTAAGAGATGCTGACTGAGAAGGATGAAGCTGGACGTAATGAAGTGATATTTAACAAGGCAGGAGCATAGCTCAACTAGAAGAAATCAATGAGGCAGAAAGAGACTCCTCTTGAAAACAAATGAGGTAAAAATGGACCAAACCTCAGCCCCCATCAGGATTCTTTTTGTTATTGTTGTTAGCAACTAAGTCAGGCAAGCTGAGTTATAGCCATATTTCTTCTTACTGTGAATTGCCTATATTTATGTCCATTTACAGACATGAAAAATAGCTCACTAGACACATAATTGCCTGTCCTCCTTACTCCTCAGCTCAAATTGCTGTTTATACCACATTGGTTCTAACTCACAATGTGCTTATATGCACTCAGTCCGCATATAGCTTAAACTAAATGCATCATCCCATTCCTGATTTTCAGAATCTCGAATTTGAAGTAAACAGGAACATTAGAATGTACATTGCCTTAATGGATAGCAGCAGAATTCACAGTCTAAAAATTTCAGGAACTGAATGGTATCTAGAGCAAAAGTTATGTAGTGTTTACAGGAAAGCTTCTCAGTTGTATAAGGTTGCTGAAATTACTGTATGTCATTTGATTCACTATTAAGAACCTGTCCTCAAGAATATATAAAATTCAAGGATGAGTTTTAAATTTTGAAAAGGTCTCTGAGTAAGGGGAGCAGGGGCTGCCTCTGTCATGAAATCGATTGTCTGTTCTTTGATCACCTACCCCTGGATATGTGGCCCTGCCAAGCCACAAAGGCAGAGGATCCAGGCAGTCTTGATGAGACTTAATATGCTATGGTCAGATGGCAGAGGAGGCAAACTCCCCCTTTCGGTGCAATAGGGGAAAGGATAGGGGGAAAAAGGAGGGAAAGTGGGCCTGGGGGAGTTGAGGGAGGAAGCTCCAACTGGAATATATAATGATAAATTTAAAAAACATATGCAAAAAAGGAAAAACAAAACAATAGCAAATAGAAAAAAAAAGAAATAAAGAAAAAAATTGTGGACATCGAGTTTTTTATTTTTAAGAAACAAAGTCTGGCTTCTGTAGAAACCAGAATCTCTCATCTTTAGGTTGAGATACAAGATGAACAATTCTAGCAGTACACCAATGCGGTTAACTTCTGTGCACTTTAAAACAACATGTAACGTTGTGGAAAACAAAACAAAGCAAAACTGTAAGCCATGGGTTTATGCATGTGTAACTGGTATTTTAATATTTCTTCTATATATGAATTAAAACACGTCAGTTAGACTAAATTCACAGCAATGTTACTAATTAAATAGTAAAAATATATGAAGGAGTTGACACTATACAGCACCAAATAAACAACTAATAATATTTTCTTTTCACTCAAGTGCAAGACCTTGACTAAAGAGAAAAATTCAGAACTTAGAAATTATCCAGCAGAACTGGCTCTGCTATGAGATTATATTAAAATTATTGCATTTCTTCCTTCTCTTTTTTTTCTTTCAGTCCTTCTCATTCACTTTAAAATTCTTGGCTTCTTTTTCTTTCACTTGTTATCTTTGGGTATATTCATATATATGAATATACATATGCCTAAATACAACCTTTTTGGTCCACATATGCCAAACTGACCAGGAAGAAAGCTCTGGAGGCTTCAATGTCCCACAAAGAACTATATGCAAACAAATTTAGCTGGATGAGGGAAAAGTGGCCTTCCCCAGTGTCATGACAATTTGTTGTCCAGTGCCATAAGGTCAGCACTTAAAAAAAATACAATGGCAAACTACTTTTAAGTTTGATATTCTTTGCTTCATGCTGGTACAGTTGAAAGATCAGAAAAAGATAAAACTTAAAAAAGATAGTTTTTCATTTGTCACCACTATTATCATTGATTTTGATGGAGATTAATCTTGGCACATTAATTTAAACACTAATTTTACCATGTACTTTCTGTGGTGTATCAAAGTCCACTACATAATACCCTCATCAACTTGATGGGTAAGCAAAAGCCAGCTTCTGTAACAGTGTTTTCATCTGAAAAAACAAACAAACAAACTTGAATAGCACATTGTGTGGTAGTTGCATGACTAGTACTTTGCCCTAAGTGCCTCCTACTATTTTTATTGTTCTCCGACAAGGTAGGACTTCACTGTCTTGAATGTGAACTTAGTTGTGGGATTATTTGCTAAAAGATATTACTGAAATTAACTTGCTGATTTGGGGAAAGAATAGTTCAATAAGTAAGCTGCTTTTTTTTATTCTTTCACTTTTACAAATTATGCATATCTTTGAGTATGAAGCAAATAAATATGAGTACCTTATCATACACATGAGAATCATCAGTGAAAAGGTTTCTTTTTATGTCCAAGACATAGAGGACAACTTTTTCACATACCATTAAACTAGCCTCTCTTATTAACAATTGACACCAACTGATTATTCAATACCAAATGGTCAGCTATGAAAATATACAAGAAGTATGATGCAAACTGAGAAGGCTTTACATATATATTTAAGAACACAAACACACAAAACAACAGCAGCAACAATGAATGAAAAATAGGTCATTAATTTGAAAAAGAGCTATACAGGTATTTGAGAGAGAATGTAGGAAGGAAAGGGAAGGATTAAATATTGTAATCTTAAAAAAATGAAATAAATAAATAAAAATAAGTACTTGTAACTGAAGCCTTGTGTTTTCAGAACTAATAAAAAGTGTACTGCAGAGGTTCAGATCTTGTCCTGGTACTTTGCTGAAACTGTTAACATTTTTAGAAATTGCATTGTGGAACCTGGGGATCTTTAATGTATGAGATTATATCATATGAAAAATAGGGATGCTTTGACTTCTGTTTTTCCTATTAGTATCATTTTAAATTTTTTCTCTTGCTTTATTGCTGCAGCTATTCCTTCTTGGTTTATCTTGAAATGGATTGAGGATAGTGGACATTCCCATCTCATTCCTGTTTTTTAATGAGATTACATAGTTTTTCCATTCAAGATAATGTTGTCTGTTCATTTATCATATGCACCCTTCTTTTTTTTTACTGAATTTTTTAATTAATCAAAGGTTATTTACTTTGTATCCTAGCCATAGCCCCCTCCCTTATTTTCTCCCAATCCCACCCTTCCTCCCTCCCTCATCTCTTTCCTGCCCCTTTCCAAATCCACTGTTAGGGGAGGACCTTCTCCCCTTCCATCTGACTCTAGCTTATCAGGTATCTTCAGGACTGGCTGCCATATCCTCCTCTGTGGCCTAGCAAGACTGTTCCTCCCTCAGGGGAACAGGGAGGTAAAGGAGCCAGTCATTGAGTTCATGTCAGAAATAGTTCCTGTTCTCTTTACTAGTTTGTTTATCTTATCTTATAGGTCTATATAAGTGAGTATATACCATGTGTGTCTTTCTGCTTCTGGGATACCCCACTTAGGATGATCTTTTCTAGATCCCACCATTTGTCTGCAAATTTCGTGATTTCCTTATTTTTAATTGCTGAGTAATATTCCATTGTGTAAAAGTACTACAATTTCTGTATCCATTCTTTCGTTTAGGAACATCTGGGTTGAAATGGCCATCCTGCCAAAAGCAATCTACAGATTCAATGCAATTCCCATCAAAATACCAATACAATTCTTTACATACCTTGAAAGGAAAATTCTCAACTTCACATGGAGAAGTAAAAATCTCAGAATTTTCAAAACGATCCTGTACAACAACAGATCATCTGGAGGTATCTCCATCCTTGATTTCAAGCTGTACTACAGAGCAATAGAAATAAAAACAGCATGGTATTGACACAGAAACAGAATGATGGATCAATGGAACTGAACAGAAGATCCAGAAATAAACCCAAACACATATGAATATTTGGGTTTCTACAAAGAAGCCAAAACCATTTAATGGAAAAAAGCATCTTCAACAAATGGTGCTGGTCCAACTGAATGTCTACATGCAAAAAAAGGAAAATAGATTCATATTTATCACACTGCACAAAACTAAAGTCCAAGTGGATCAAAGACATCAACATAAAACCAGATACACTAAATTGGTTAGAAGGAAAAGTGGGGAAGAGCCTGGAACTCATTGGCACAGGAGACAACTTCCTGATAGAACCCCAACAGCACAGGCTCTAAGAGCAACAATCGATAAAAGGGACTTCATGAAACTGAAAAGCTTCTGTAAAGCAAAAGACATAGTCATCAGAATAAAATGACATCCTATAGACTGGGAAAGGATCTTCACCAACCATATGTACCCTCTATTATGCTGAGGAATAATTCCCCCAAAACAAACAAATAAAACTAAAGCCAAACGAAACAACCCAGTACCAGACAGTGGAGACCTCCTTTTGAAAGGATGGTCACTGTAGTTCCAGTCATTCCTGAAATAATACAGATTATTGTTGTCTCTCAGTTGTAGAATGGGGTCCTTTATTGCTTAAGAGAGTTTACACTTACGACACAGGACTCCAGTTACTCAATCTGGAACTGAAAGTGAAAGCCTTTTTCTTACCATCCCTGACAGAAAATACCTTGCCAGATACCAAGGGAGAGAGGGCAATTAAACTGTTCTGCCAAGGCGCAGGACCTATGAACCACAATTACCTGCACCAAGAGATACCCTTAAAAGATCAAAATGGCGGCAATTACATATCAGTGGAAAACAACAACTGCCTAATTGGACTCAGGCCCACTCAACAGATGTCCCAATCACACCCATGGAAGCCGTACCTGGTTACAAAGATGTCCGGTCCATCCTCTGTAACTTCCATTATTAGGGTTCCTGGTTACGGTCACCCGATGGGTCTGGGATATGTTTACTGTACTAGGTTTCCACATCACACCCCAATACAGCCAATTTCAGTCATCTCTGTGTACTCTCTCCTTTTGTCTCTCCTTTCCCTTCCTGACGCTAGAAGGAGGAAAATATTCCAAATTCCTAGAGCTAGTAAACCCATGAACTGTGGAAGAGAATCTGCTACTGTACCTTTGCTAGACCAGCATAATTCCTTAATATATTCTAAATTATATCCTTTACCCACTGATAAATAAGTGTAGCTAATCCCTCTTACAAAAGAAGACTCTATTTACAAAATATGAAGAACATCACAAAAAAATCACAAATGGAAACAATGCAGAGATGAATAAACTGGATTGATAATACCCATGGACTTGTGATATGAAGGGGAGAAAGTTCTGATGCCTCACTGATAAACACCGAACAGGCAAGAATGATAATTTCTCACTCTCAACCTTTTCTTGGTTGTCTAATGCAGAGTGGTCAGGGGTGAAACCATACACACACCAGTAAAAAAAAAAAATGAACTCACTGGGTTATATTTATATCCATTATTGTGTAACAATAACAGTTTAAGAAAAAGTGGGTATCAACTTGAGAGTAGATGAGAATTTCCAATTCCAGTACCTGGGAAAGGCTGGAGAGGAGAAAGGGAGGGGACAATGATATCATTCTACTTCAATTAAAAAACGATAGAAATAAAAAAATATTTAAGAAAACACTATGGATTTACATTTTGCTCTAAGAAAGAATATTTCATTTATTGCATTTACTCCAAGTTAAATGAGATTCAGAATTTTCCTATTTCACAGTCCATAGAAAGAGTGCAGATGTTATAGTCTTTACAATAATGATTTCTAGACAAAATTCCTTCTCCCCAAGGAACTTTCCTTTATTTCTGGTCTAATACAGTTTCAGGCTAGCTGTTAGTCTTTTATATATTTTTTAAATTAATTTTCAAGATTTTTAGCATGTGCATTCTAATGAAATTACTACAGAAAAATTGTCAATTAAGATGACAGGCCACAGAAGAGGACAATGCAACCAGTCCTGATGAGACCTGATAGGCTAGGGTCAGACGAAAGGAGAAGAGGACCTCCCCTATCAGTAGACTTGGAGAATCTTGGGCATGGGAGGAAATGAGGGAGGGAGGGTGGGATTAGGAAGGAATGAGGGAGGGGGTTACACTTGGGATAATAAACCAATAAACTGTAATTAATATACAAAATAAAAATTAAAAAAAAGATGACATGTCTTCTGATACTTTTTCAGTGATTCTTCTTAAATGTCAGAATTCAATTAAGAAAAATGATGTTAGCATAATATTAATGTATGTAGTGGTACACATTATGCTTAATATTGCATACCCTGCCTTTTATGATTTTTTACATACCTAATTATTGTTTTATGAACAGAATAATTTTACACATGTTCATGATTCTCCATTTACTTTGGCTACAATTTCAAAGTCTCTTTTGAGTGTCTCTAGCACTTACATCTTTTACTTTTATCTATATTCCAATTTCTTCTTCTTTATGTACTTGTTTTGCCTGTGGTTCACTCTTCATTCCATGCATTTATTTATTTACCTTAGTTTATAGCAACCTTTTCTTTCCCCAATAAGCTGCTTATGTTTTTCTTTACTTGAAGCAGAATTTTAGTCAGCTAACTTAAAACAAGAAAAATACACCATTAATACTGATTGAAATGTTTAAGAAAATTCTTCATGGTGTTAGAAATATAAAGCTAATCATCCAAATATAAACAAGTATTAAAACATAAGAAAGATTCAGTGTCCAAAAATAAGGTTTATGACTTAAGAACTCTTCCAAAATTGTGTTTTTCAGGAAAGTGAAACAAATGCTAATATTAGAGTCATCAAGAAGGTAAAGTGGGAGCCACTGGGACAAAACTGTGTGAAAGTATCAACTGGGTCTTCATATAGCCATGAAGAGAGTAAACAATGCTTTGATTGGGCATTTGTAATATGGGTAGATATTTTAAGGACACATTGACAGAGAGAGCTCTGTCTAAATTCAGCAGATAGTAATACTCTCCTGAAGCTTAACCACTCTGAAATGAAACATTTACTGTTTTCTTTAATTAAAGGATCAAAATTATCAAGTCACCACTACAATATCATTATGCGGTGGCTTTGCATTTTAGATGCATTTTGCTTTATAGCTAATGACTGTAGTTTAGCAAGCAGAGAAATCAGATGAGCATTTAGTGTATACACTTACAAAATCAAGCTCATGCTCAATATTCATGAATTAACTTAATATTTTATCAGAATCAGTGTTTGCTACAGAAATTTCATTTACTTCTACAGAGCATAATTCATAAACCAGAAATGGCAAGTACTTCTATAAATTTCAGCTGGTCATTCTAAAACTATTTTTGGGAGCGATTAGGTTATAAATGTAAATTAATTTTATTGCCACTGCTCACTGGTTTTAGCCCCATGGCTTTCTCAGCTACTTTCTTAGACATTCTATGACCTAGTTCTCAGGGGTATCACTGGCCAACTAAAATGGACCCATCATAAATCACTAAAATGTACCACATCCATACGTACAGGCCAATCTGATAGAAGCATCCGTTGATTGATATTCTCTCTCCCTAGATACTGCTAAGCTTATTCAAATTGACAAAAACTAATTAACACATTTGCTGTTTAGTAAGAAGTGGAAATCGCTTTTGAAATGCTGTAAAGTGTGTGTGTGTATCCATATACCTATACATATTAATACATACATACACACATACACATAGACATCCTGACTCCAATACTCTATCATCCTCAATGTATTTGTTAAGAACTTATATCCATATGCTGCTGATATATCAATTAAGAAATTGGAGTTAAATAGAATGAAAATGATAGCAAGAAGACATTGTAATGGGTAAAGTTACTCAGCTCTCATATGATGGTCAGGCAGGAAATAAAAACACCTATCAGAGGAGTTACAAAGAAAACATAGAGTTAGATCAACTGATACTAGACATTAAAACTGGCCACCAGGGAGAAAATGAGTACCTATGAGAAGGACTGATGACAACAATTACCTGGAAACTGTGCCAATTTTCAGAGTAAAAATTTATGTTTTTCCCACACAATGATGCTGACAATTTTGCAGAAGAAAACTGCTTGTATCCTCTCAGGTCCAGAATTAAAAAGTCATTTAGATTGTGATAAATATCCCCAAACATGTAGCTGTTTCGTACAAATTGTAGGTTTTAGTTAACATCATCAAATTTTAAATTTAACTAGACAAGAAAATGACTTGAGATTGCACAGTGATTTGCTTCTTCATCTTAAACATTTTATTAAATTGTATGAAGGAAAGGTTTCGTTGAGTTTTTTTTTTTTTAATCTTTAATTCTCTGACAGTATTCAAGATAAATTGTTTTCTTTTTAGCATCTTTACTTTCTGGGTAAGTCAAACATTTCACAAGCTGACGTATCTGACAGATACTGTATCAATGTGAAGTGTACTTTTCCAGAACTATTGCTGAAAATTTTTATTATGCCAGTTATCAGATGATACCAGACATCCTTTCTCTTGAACTAGCTGTCATTCCTTTTGTTCATTTGTTCAGATCATGTTCTGAGGGCTGAACATAAACACTCTGTGCTTCTTAGCTGAGACTTGCTAATCCTTGGAGCTCACATTTCAGTTCACTGCATTTGGTCAATGACTAGAAATAATTTTTATATGGAAAGTGTGGTATTGTTTTTTAGAATAAACACTGGCATTAAAGATGATTTTAATTGTTTTAACAAATTTTAAACAGTAGCTGCTTTCTTCATAGGATCTCTACATAGAACAAACATTTTCTGTTATAACTTACAGATTCATTGAAATGTTGTTTATTTGTTTCAATTATAGTTTAAAGAAATTCACTTAATACAAAAATTAAAAGTTAAAACTACAGAGTAAGAGCTAGGATGTTTAATTCACCGTACATCACCTTAGAGATTGTGGTCATTTAACCATAACTCAAAATATTAAAAATAGATGAAAATTCAAAATTAATTTTTAAACTAAACTTTCCCTTTTCTATAAAGCAAACATTTACTCCTTAAATGACATAGTGGGCTTGAACTTAAAAAAATGACTATTATGTTCAGTCAAATCAGTCTTAGGTCTTTTACATAAAATCCTCTTATTTCATTAAAAAAAAAAAAAACTCGGCAGGGCAAGATGGCGGCACCAGAGGACTCTCATTCTGAAGAGCAGCACAGCAGGATTGGCACAGTGACGACCAATCAGAACTCGCGGCCATAAAACACAAGTGATTGTGTTTCACAGGTGAGAGGATACCCCACGGTGGGGGATTCAATCAGCTTTAACTCACCCGGCTAAATCTCGGAAGAGATCCCTGTTCCGCCAGGCACTTGGTCTCCAGCCCAGAGCTACCCGCCAGCGTGATCTGGTCATGGTCCCAGACTGAACTGTGGGCCCACAACATCATAGGCCGACTGGATTTCCCAGTCGGGAGATAACCCCACGGAGCAGGAAACAATTGGGACCGACCTCAGGTTACCCAGACATCCCCTGGAAAAGACTCGGGTTCCACAGGTGCCCCAAGAGCCAGTCAGGACCCAGAGCCGGGATACAGGCGCCTGGCTGCATGCCTGATTCGCCGCCTCAGATAGAACTGTGGGCACCAGGGCACCAGGGCACCAGACTGCGTGTCTCTGGCAGGAGGAAACCCCCAGCAGAGGGGGTCAGCAGCTCTAACGCTTAGGACACCCAGCACCAAAACACTTCCTGGACTCACACAGACTCTAGTGCAGGCAGGAGAGCTGTGCTCTGCCGCCATTATTGAGTTCCCCTAGGGCACTGGGACACACAGCTGCATCCTCAGACCTACAAAAGCCAGAGAGCCATTACAGCAGCCCTCAGATACTGTGCCAAGGATCAACCAGTTATTCCTAGCTAGACTCTCAAAACTGTGGGAATCCCTGGTCCTTCAAGAGGGCTGCAAAAACAGCATCTGGACCAGAGCAGTGCCTGCAGCCGCCATCCCAGACAGGGACACACAGCTTCTGGTCCAGAGTGAGGCACCCAGCCTCCAGACTAGAGCAGCGCCCCCAGGCGCCAACTCAACCTAGGTGCACATTCTCCAGGTCCAGAGCAGTGCAATCAGCCTCTAGCCCAGAGACTTACTGAGTGAACCTTCCACTTTCCCGGACAGAACTGTGCGCCCCAGGATAACAGACTGAGTTTCCATGTTGGGAGAAAACCCCACAGCTAGGGAATCAGCAGTTCCTTCAAGAGGACTGTACATGGAAATTTAGTGAGCAGCAGCACACTAAATTTATAACAAGAAACCCAGCAGTGGGGCACCTGTCTTGAGAAATTCTATGGGTAAGAGGAGATCCCCCCCTGCCTAACATAGACCACAGCTACTACTCAGAGCTATAAACCTGAGGTGAGCAGTGGCAAATCCTGAGAAACACTGGCCATACAGTGACCATAACCAAAAAGCAGAGAAGGACTCCTTCAGGAAAAATTATCTTCCGGGCAAGGGGATACTCCCTACCTCAGGACACCAGGAAGCACAGAAACTAACAGCCAACACCTAAATCAGCCCAATGGGTAGAGGTCAGCGTAAAGGCTCAACCAACAAAAGACAGAGCAATATGGCATCTCCAGAACCCAGCCATCCAGGGGCGAACAGCCCTGAACAATGCACCATAATAGAAAATCAAGAAGATGACCTTACATCTATGTTGATGAAGAGGATAATAGAGGAAACAAATAAAATACGTAAAGAATTAGAGGAAGATAAAACCAAGGGATCATGGCTATCCGTAAAGAAATGGAGGAAGATAAAGACAAGCAGATTAGGGCCATCCGTGAAGAAATACGGGAAGATGCAGCCAAACAGCTTGTGGCCTTCAGAGAAGAAATAATTAAATCACTGAAAGAAATAAAAGAGACAGAGTTGAAGGAACTAAAAGAAAAAGAGGAAAATACAAGCAGACAGGTGAAGGAAGTAAACAAAACAACTCAAGACCTGAAGATAGAACTAGAAAAATTAAAGAAAACACAAATGGAGGAAATAATGGAGAGGAAGATTTAGGGAAGATAACAGGAACTATAGAGGTAAGCATAACCAACAGAATACAAGAAATGGAAGAAAGAATCTCAGGTGTAGAAGATACAATGGAAGAAATCCATGTATTTGTCAAAGAAAATGTTAAATCCAAAAAATTCCTGACACAGACCGTCCAAGAAATCCAAGACAATATGAAAAGACAAAATCTAAGAATAATAGGAATAGAGGAAAAAGAAGACTCCCTTCTCCAAGGCCCAGAAAATATTTTCAACAAAATCATTGAAGAAAATTTCCCCAAGTTAAAGGAGAAGCCAATAAGGATACATGAGGCCTACAGAACACCCAACAAATTTGACCAGAAAAGAAAATCCTCCTGCCACATAATAATTAAAACAGTAAGTATACAGAACAAAGAAAAAAATACTAAAAGCTGCAAGGGAAAAAGGCCAAATAACATATAACGGCAAACCCATTAGAATCACACCTGACTTTTCAACAGAAACTATGAAAGCCAGAAGGGCCTGGACAGATATCATGCAGACCCTAAGAGAACACAGATGTCAACCCAGGCTACTATACCCTGCAAAAATCTCAGTCCTCATAGACGGAGAAAACAAGATATTCAATGACAAAAACAAATTTCAACAATACCTACACACAAATCCAGCATTACAGAAGACACTGGAAGGGAAAATACAACCCAAGAATATTAGCTTCTGTCAAGAAAACACAGGGAATAATTTACCTTACTACAGCAAAACAAAAAGCAACCAAGCACACAACCTTATGAACACAGCCAACATCAAAATCGAAGGATCTAACAGCCACTGGTCATTAATCTCTCTCAACATCAATGGACTCAACTCTCCAGTAAAAAGACACAGATTAACAGAATGGATACGTAAACAAAACCCAGCAATCTGTTGCATACAAGAAACACACCTAAGACACAAAGATAGACATTACCTGAGGGTAAAGGGTTGGAAGACGACTTTCCAAGCAAACGGACCCAAGAAGCAAGCAGGAGTAGCCATTCTAATATCTGATAAAATAGACTTTCAACCAAAATTAATAAAAAGAGATGAGGAAGAACACTTCATACTCATCAAGGGAAAATTCCACCAGGAAGACATCACAATCCTGAACATCTATGCCCCAAATACAAGAGCACCCACATTTGTAAAAGAAACATTGATAAAATTTAAACCACATATAGATCCCCACACATTAATAGTGGGAGACTTCAACACCCCACTCTCAACAAAGGACAGGTCAACAAAACAGAAATTAAACAAAGAAACAATATCTCTGACAGAGGTCATGAATCAAATGGACCTCACAGACATTTACAGAACTTTACACCCAAACACAAAAGAATTTACCTTCTTAGCACCTCATGGAACCTTCTCCAAAATAAACCATATAGTTGGTCACAAAGCAAGCCTCATCAGATACAAGAAGACTGAAATAATCCCTTGTATCCTGTCTGATCACCATGGAATAAAGCTGGACTTCAACAACAACAGAAATAGCAAAAAGCATACACACACATGGAAACTGAACAACTTGTTACTAAATGACAGCTGGGTCAGGGAAGAAATAAAGAAAGAAATTAAAGCCTTTCTAGAACTCAATGAAAATGAAGACAAAACATACCCAAACTTGTGGGACACAATGAAAGCAGTGCTAAGAAGAAAGTTCATAGCACTAAGTGCCTTCAAGAAGAAATTCGAGACAGCTCATTCAAGCAACTTAATGGCCCACTTAAAAACCCTAGAAAAAGAAGAAGCAGACACACCAAAAAGGAGTAGATGGCTGGAAATAATCAAACTCAGGGCTGAAATCAATCAATTAGAAACAAATAAAACAATTCAAAGAATCAATGAAACCAAGAGCTGGTTCTTTGAGAAAATCAACAAGATCGACAAACCCTTAGCCAAGCTAACTAAAAGGCAGAGAGACACCACCCAAATCAACAAAATCAGAAATGAAAAGGGGGACATAACTACAGACACTGAGGAAATCCAAACAATCATTAGGACTTACTACAAGTCTATACTCAACAAAATTTGAAAACCTAAATGAAATGGACAATTTTCTTGATCGATTTGACTTACCAAAGCTGAATCAGTACCAGGTAAATCAATTAAATAGTCTTATATCCTCCAAAGAAATAGAAGCAGTCATCAAAAGTCTCCCATCCAAAAAAAGCGCAGGACCAGATGGCTTCAGCGCAGAATTCTACCAGACCTTTAAAGAAGAGCTAACTCCAATTCTCTTCAAACTATTCCACAAAATAGAAACAGAAGGAACATGACCAAACTCATTCTATGAAGCCACAATCACCTTGGTACCTAAACCTCATAAAGACTCAACAAAGGAAGAGAATTTCAGGCCAATCTCCCTTATGAACATTGATACAAAAATACTTAACAAAATACTTGCAAACCAAATCCAAGAACACATCAAATATATTATCCACTATGACCAAATAGGCTTCATCCCAAGTATGCAGGGGTGGTTCAATATACTGAAATCCATCAATGTGATCCACCATATTAACAAACTGAAAGAAAAAAACCACATGATAATCTCCCTAGATGCTGAAAAAGCATTTGACAAAATCCAACATCCATTCATGTTTAAAGTACTGGAGAGATCAGGGATATAAGGCACATATCTAAACATAGTAAAGGCGATTTACAGCAAGCCTATAGCCAACATCAAACTGAATGGAAAGAAACTTAAAGCAATCCCACTGAAATCAGGGACAAGACAAGGCTGCCCACTCTCTCCATATCTCTTCAACATGGTGCTGGAAGTCCTTGCTAGAGCAATAAGACAGTTGAAGGAGATCAAGGGGATACAGATGGGAAAGGAAGAAGTCAAATTATCACTATTTGCAGATGATATGATAGTATATATGAGTGACCCCAAAAACTACCAGGGAACTCCTACAGCTGATAAACACCTTCAGCAAAGTGGCCGGATACAAAATTAACTCAAAAAAATCAGTAGCACTCCTGTATACAAAAGACAAAAGGGCTGAGAAAGAAATTAGAGAAACAACACCATTCATAATAGTCACAAACGACATAAAGTACTTTGGTGTAACCCTAACCAAGCAAGTCAAAGACTTGTATGAAACAATTTTCAAGTCTTTGAAGAAAGAATTTGAGGAAGATATGAGAAGATGGAAAGATCTCCCATGCTCATGGCTTGGGAGGATTAACATAGTAAAAATGGCCATCTTACCAAAAGCAATCTACAGATTTAATGCAATTCCCATCAAATTGCCAGCACAATTCTTTACAGACCTGGAAAGAAAAATTCTCAACTTCATATGGAATAACAGGAAACCCAGAATTGCTAAAACAATCCTCTACAATAATAGATCTTCTGGAGGTATCTCCATCCCTGATCTCAAGCTGTACTATAGAGCAACAGGTATAAAAACTGCATGGTACTGGCATAGAAACAGAATGGTGGATCAATGGAATCAAAAAGAAGACCCAGAAATAAACCCACACACTTATGGACACCTGTTTTTTGACAAAGATACCAAAACCATACAATGGAAAAAAGATAGCATCTTCAACAAATGGTGCTGGTCCAACTGGATGTCTACATGTAGAAAAATGAAAATAGATCCATACTTATCACTCTGCACAAAACTGAAGTCCAAGTAGATCAAAGACCTCAACATAAAACCAGACACATTAAATTGGCTAGAAAAAAAAAGTGGGGAATACCCTAGAACTCATTGGTACAGGAGAAAACTTCCTGAACAGAACACCAAGAGCACAGGCTCTAAGAGCAACAATCAATAAATGGGACCTCATGAAATTGAAAAGCTTCTGTAAAGCAAAGAACACCATCATCAAAACCAAGCGACTGCCTACAGATTGGGAAAGAATCATCACCAACCCTTTATCTGACAGAGGACTCATATCCAATATATATAAAGAACTAAACAAGCTGAAAAGCAATAAACCAAGTAATCCACTGAAAAAATGGGGAACAGAGCTAAAGAGAGAATTCTCTGTAGAGGAATATCTTATGGCAGAGAAGCACTTAAAGAAATGCTCAACCTCATTAGCCATTAGGGAAATGCAAATCAAAACAACCCTGAGATTTCACCTTACACCCATCAGAATGGCCAAGATGAAAAACTCAAGGGACAACACATGCTGGAGAGGTTGTGGAGAAAAGGGAACCCTTCTCCACTGCTGGTGGGAATGTAAACTGCTACAACCACTCTGGAAATCAATCTGGCGCTTTCTCAGACAACTAGGAATAGCGCTTCCTCAAGATCCAGCCATACCACTCCTAGGCCTATACCCAAAAGAGGCGCAAGTACACAAAAAGGACATTTGCTCAACCATGTTTGTAGCAGCTTTATTTGTAATAGCCAGAAGCTGGAAATAACCCAGATGCCCCTCAACTGAAGAATGGATGCAGAAACTGTGGTACATATATACAATGGAGTATTACTCAGCAATGAAAAATAAGGAAATCATGAAATTTGCAGGTAAATGGTGGGACCTGTAAAGGATCATCCTGAGTGAGTTGTCCCAGAAGCAAAAAGACACGCATATTATATACTCACTCATATAAACATACAACATAGAATAAACCCACTAAAATCTGTACATCTAAACAAACTAAGCAAAAGAGAGGACGCTAACTAAAATGTTCAATCCCCATCCTGAAAGGCAAAGAGGATGGACATCAGAAGAAAAAGAAAATAGGAACCAACCTTGGAACCTGCTACAGAGGGCCTCTGAAAGCCAGAAGAAAACAGGAAACAACCTTGAAACCTGCCACAGAGGGCTTCTGAAAGCTTCTGCAGTATAGACTGTCAAAGCAGATGCTGAGCCTGATGGCCAACTGATGGGCAGAGTGAATGGAATTCTATGTAAAAAGTGGGAAATAGTAAGAGCTGGAGGGGATGGGAACTCCACAAGGAGAGCAACGGAAAAAGAAAATTTGAACACAGGGAACTTCCCAGAGACTCATACTCCAACCAAGGACTATTCGTGGAGATGACCTGGAACCCCTGCACAGGTGTAGCCCATGGCAGTTCAGTGTCCAAGTGGGTTACATAGTAATGGGAAGAGGGACTACCTCTGACATAATCTGATTGGCCTGCTCGTTGATCACTTCCCCCTGAGTGGGGAGCAGCCTTATCAGGCCACAGTAGAGGACAATGCAGCCAGTTTTGATGAGAACTGATAGAGATCAGAAAGAAGAGGAGAACCTCCCCTATCAGTGGACTTGGGTAGTGGCATGCATGCAGAAAGGGTTGGGAGGGTGGGAACGGGAGGGGAGGAGGGTGGGGCTTATGGGGGGATACAAAATGAATAAAGTGTAATTAATAAAAAATTAAAAAAAAACTCGCTTTTGCCTTTTGGTTTTTGTTTTCATGTTGACTAAAGCCATCTATGAAACTCATCAGTGCTGTGATCAGCCCATCACTTATACCATGATATTCATTCATTAGAATGATTCTTCTTTTACTTTTTAAATTAATTATATAAATTACCACACAAGGTGATGTGATTTATTATTTCATTTCATGCATACATGATCATTTTTCAATATTTATTTTTTAAGTATGTTATATATGTGAGGTGAGTATGCCATGGATTGTGAGTTCTCTTGCAAGCCAGAAGTAGGTATCATATAAGATGGACCTGGAATTATAGGGATTGTGAACCTCACAGCATAGGTGCTGGGTACAATTTCCTCTAAAGAACAGCATGTTTCCTGTTGACTCATCTCTTCAACTCCCAGATGAGACATTACTGACAGCCACTTGATACATCTTTTAATTACTGCCATATAGATTGCCTAATGATAAAGGATATGAAATGAATCTGAAATCTCTACAACTTGTCTAGATGTTATTGTAAATATGAATATGGGTGTATATATTTTTTAATTAAGTCGGTTGTTGTGTAATTAGTTTTCTCCTTGGGATATTTAATATCTTTTCTATTTACAAATTTTTTAGTAAGTATCTAATCTACTGAGTATTTACTTTCTTCTAAGCACAGAGCTGCACATTAGAAATTCAATAGTGGAACACCACACATTGCTTGAAGAGTACCCAGATTCAATAAGACAGAGTATCTTAGTCATTGTGTGAAGTACAATAAGCAATACAAGGAGAAAAGTAGTGCATGATCTTTCTGCTACGTGGAATTTAACAAAGTAGATCTCATAAAAGTTAATATGAGAATGGTGTTTGCTGTGAGATTGTGCGTGGCAGGAGAATTGGAAAGTGGCTACTAAGTTAAAGCCAGATAGGAGAAATTCGTGATAGTGGTTTATTATACAGTTTATTATACAGATGGATGACAAAAAGGATGATATTTCAAAACAAAGTACCAAAGGAAAAGATCTAGAAATTTTTCAGTACACATAAACCATAAATATTCTGGTGTACAAGTCTCTTTAAATAATTTATTGATATATGATCTGCTGTCTTCTAAGAGGATGTACCTGTAGTGTCCTAGTAATAAAAAAAATTATTTTCAATATTATAATATAGTTATTCGCATGGCAAAACTGATAATAATTTTATACAGTTAATATAACAGTGGATATCAACTCAACATCTAATAAATACTAGCTAATACATAAGTTGTTTTAATGTGGTAGGTATTCTTTTATTTCTCATAGAATTTCATTCCTTAAGAAAGAAACAGATAAGAAACTGAAAGATACAATTGTCATAAATTAGATAATGAATTACTGAGAAGAATCAATGGAATTCCTATCGTATACAAGGAAGTATTGTATATATCTTGTGTATATCATATACAGAAGACATAAAGACCTTCACTTGTGAAGTTCCTATCTCACTAATAAGAGAAAGACACTGCAACAGTATCCATGGAAAATAGATGATGGCAGTCAATATAATAAGTAAGAAAGGAAAGAAGAAACAATAAATTTTAAAGGAAGTTGAATAAATAACACAGTTATTTACAGACCTTAAAAGAAAAATTTATTTTCAATATTATAATATAGTTCATATGGAAAAGCTAAAAACCTAGTTCAACTTCATATGGAAAAGCTAAAAACCCAGAATTTTTAAAACAATCCTTTACAACAACAGACCATCTGGAGGTATCTCCATCCCTCATCTCAAGCTATATTACAAAGCAATAGTAATCTAAATTGCATGGTGCTGGCATAGAAACATAATGGTGGATCAATGGAATAGAATAGAAGAGCCATAAATAAGCCCACATTCCTACAGACACTTGATTTTTTACAAAGAAGCCAAAAACCATACAATGGAAAAAAGACAGCATCTTCAGAAATTGGTGCTTGTCTAACTGGATGTCTACATGTAAAAAATGCAAATAGATCCATATTTATCACCTTGCACAAAACTAAAGTCCAAGTGGATCAAAGACCTCAATGTAAAATCAAACACGCTAAACCTCTTAGAAGAAAAAGCAGGGAAGAGCCTTGACTTCAGTGGCACAGGAGACAACTTCCTGACAGAATACCAATAGCATGGGTGCTAAGATCAACAATCAATAAATGGGTCCTCATGAAACTGACAAGTAAAGCGAAGGATATTGTCATCAGAACAAAAAGACAGCCTACAGATTGGGAAAGGATTTTCACCAATCTTATATCTGACAGAGGTCTAACATCCAGAATATATAAAGAACTCAAGAAGTTAAACAGCCAAAAATTAGGTAATCCAATTAAAAAATGGTGTATACAGTTAAACAGAGAATTCCCTTTTGAGATTTTAATGTACAGTCTGTCATTTTTTTGTTGTAAGTATGTAATCTGTTTTTTAAATTAAATTTTTATTTTTATATTAATTACAGTTTATTTACTTTGTATCCCAGCTGTAGCCCCCTTGCTCATTCCCTCCCAATCCCACCCTCCCTCCCTCATCTCCTCCCTGTGCCTCTCTAAGTCCACTGATAGGGAGGTCCTCCTCCCCTTCCATCTGATCCTAGCTTATCAGGTCTCACCAGGACTGGCTGCAATGTCCTCCTCTGTGGCCTGGCAAGGCTGCTCCTCCCATGAGGGGTGGGGAGGTCAAAAAGCTAGCAGCAGAGTTCATGCTGGATTCAGTCCCTGTTCCCCTTACTAGGGAAGCCACTTACATACTAAGTTTCCATGGGCTACATATGAGCAGAGGTTATATCCATGCATGGTTCCTGGTTAAAGAATCAGTCTCAGACAAGCCCCTGTTCCCAGATATATTTGGTCCTTGTGGAGTGCCTGTTTTCTCCAGGTCTTACTAACTCTCTTCTTTCATATGATTCCCTGCACTCTGCCCAAAGTTTGGCCATGAGTCTCTGCATCTGCACTGATACACTGCTATGTAGAGTCTTTCAGAGGCCCTCTATGGTAGGCTGCTTTTTGTTTTCTCCTACTTCCAATGTCCATCCTATTTGTCTTTCTAAATAAGGATTGGTGATCTGCTTTTTCATTTTGATAATACAGGGGATTACAATTAAGTCATTGCATAAGTCTCAGAAGAGACTTTGGACTTTTACAGGTTTGAGACTGTTTAGATTATGGGAATTTTTGAAAATGTACTTAATATATTTCTGCATCACAATACAGCTACAAGGCTATGGAGGTCAGAGAGTAGAATGTCATGATATGAAAGAAAATGCTTCCCATAGGCTTATAAGGACTGTCATAATTAAAAGTATGGTATTGTTGGAGAAAGTATGTCACAGTTCTCCTATTGTTGCCTTCAGGTCAAGATGTAGAACTTTATCTCTTTCTACAGCACCATGTCTGCTTGCATGCTGCTATGCTTCACACCATGACAATAATAGACTAAACTTCTTAAATTTTAAGGCAACCCCAATAAAACACTAAGGCTGGGCCTCATAAATACTACTATATAAACTACATAAACACACATGCACATTCATAATACAAACACATCATTCAATGCTTCATTAACTTGTATGTTACCTTCAGTATAGCATAACATGAATACAATCTTATTTGAAATGTCTGCTTGGAGATGGAAAGCATTAATTTTGTTCACTTTTCCTAGTCATGTTGCATATTTATCACCTATGCTGGTAACTACTATGTTGGTTGTTTCCCATTGTACATCCTGGCTTAAGTTTCCAATTTGCATCTACGATCAACTTTTAGGTCAGTGATGATTTTTATGATGATCTATTTATCTCTTCATTGTATGCTTGAAATATGTAGCTCAAGAATACTTATCTTCTGGAAGAATTATGATATCTTAGGTAATTGCCATGTTTCTATACTGTATTGTTTTAACATCTTTTGATTTGTATATGATGTGAATTTTATTTTTGAATCTTATTGGGTATCACACTTTTGGAATTCAATCTCTACTCCGAGGGAAAAAATGAGCTATTACAGTAGTAACTTCACCAAACCACAATGATAAAACATGAAGATCATAAAACAGAAATTGATAATGGAAACATTTTATGAACTTAAAGATTATTTTGGAGATAAATATGACAATAGCAAATGGACAAGGAAAAAGATTAGATAATCAATTTTAAATAAACAAACAAAATAAAAAAATAATATTGGAAAAGAATGTTGTGAAGAGAAAGAGAAAATTTTAACAATATCCTTATATTTCCATTCTTATGAAAATGACAACTGATACATTGAAACAATAATTATGATAACTTCACTTTTTAAGAATTGTTTTCTCTTTTTACTTTATATACATTTTCTTAATTTTTAAAAAATTTGATGTATTATTTATTACAATTTCTATCCTATCTGTCCTGGCAAGGGTGCATTGCCCAGGTAGAGGTGATCAGAGAGCCTGCCACTGAAATAATGCCAGAAATAGCTCCTGCTCCTCTTGTCTTCATGTTTCATATTTCATAATTTACATCTGTTTTTCTGTTTTAGTTTTTTCTTATTTATTCTTTTTTATTTTTTAGACTTACTTTTTTAAATTTTTTATTATTATTATCATTTATTAGAATCCACTCACTTGTATCCTGGCTATGGCCCCCTCCCTCATCTCCTCCCAATTCTACCCTCCCTCCTTGTTCTCCCCCCGATGCCCCTCCCCTAGTCCACTGATAGGGGAGGTCCTCCTCCCTTTCCATCTGACCCTAGCTTATCAGTTCTCAACAGGACTGGTTGCATTGTGGCCTGGGAAGGCTGCATTCTCACCCCAGGGAAAGGTGATCAAAGAGCCAGTCACTGAGTTCATGCCAGAGAAAGCCACTGCTCCCTTTAATAGGGAACCTACTTGTAGGTTGAGTCAATGGGTTACATCTGATCCAGGATTTTAGGACCTCTCTATGCATTGTCCTTGGTGGGAGTATCATTCTCTTCAGGGGCCCCAGGGCTCAGTTTTTTTTTTCTCTGTTTATCTCCTTTTAGAGCTCCTATCCCCTCCAAATCTTTCTATCTCCCTCTTCTTTCATAAGATTCCCTGCACTCTGGCCAAATTGGGTATGAGTCTCAGCCTCTACTTCAATACCTCAATCAGTAGAGTCTTTCAGAGGCTCTCTGTGGTAGGCTTCTGTCCCATTTCCTGTCTTCTCCTGCTTCTGATATTTATCGTGTTGGCCTTGTGAATGAAGATTGAGCATCTTCCCTAAGGTCTTCCTTGTTGCTTTCCATGGTCCATATCTATTTGCTGTTAGCATATGGGTAAAGTAAGATTAACTTTTTTTTTAACGAAAGCATGAATTCTAAATTGTATCTATTCCACATGACATCTGTGGCTTTTTTTTTTTCTTTAACTGTGGATCATTGAAGATAGAGGTAGGCTTAATTAACCTATATGCTAAACCAGGCAAAAGTCTTCAAGCAGTGCAACAAGGAGCAATACTGCAATACTTTTAAAGAAATGCGGTCCTTAAAACTCATTTACATGTAACCAATGATAAATCTCTATTTCAACAATAATTAGGTTCAGCATGATTTACATTGGATTGATGTTCTTAATTTAAGTTTATGAACTGTTAATACATATAGTATAAGTTGCTTAACAGTGAATACTGTACAGTCTCACCTCAGTATTATTTCCTTTGTTTTCTGTATTTAAATTGATTATGAATTTAAGAGTTAAATGTTGACTTAATTACTAAATACTAATAAGTAATTACCTATGGTTAACAACAACACAGGTATACATATTCTCAAATTCATCATGTTTTCTATTTTCTCTTCAAATATAAACAAAAGTCAAAATTTCAGAAGTCCCTGAGGTTTTAAACTTTAAAATAAATCATAACTTGAGTGCTGGGTGAAATATATAGCTTCATGCTTTTTATTCTTTTCATAAAATATTAACTTTATTTTGTCTAGTATTTTTTATTTTGCTCAGTCATTCTTAATAACCATGTTTTCTAAACATTTCTTATTGTTCAACTATGTATTACTCTTGTTTTACTATTCATGTACTAGTTAGGCATTACTTATTAGGCTGTCTCCTATAGACAAAAACAAGAAGACGTGATTAGGTGTCCAACATTTTAGTAACTGAAGTTGAATTGGCACAGCAAGGTATGTGTTTCAATAGACTGCTTTTGTGATACTTCTCTTGAATATCATCTACTGGACTGTCATATGCCAGGTGCATTTTTTTGTTTGTTCCCCTTTGGATTCATAGTCATATTTAAAGTATATCATTCCATGTTTAAGCTAATAAAATAAATTACATTACTGTTATTTTTTAAAATACTTTTACTTGATTGGCTCTTTTTTTTTAACAAGACTCAGTCTGTATCCCAGCTATCTTTGAATTTGTAATAATATTGCCTCAATCTTCCAAGTGTTAGAATTAAGAGCATGTTCAATCATGACCACCTCTTTAAATAACTTGATGTATTGCTAAACACAGGGTTTTGTTAATGATGTGGAAGTTTTTAACCACTGAATAGCATCACTTCACCTTGTAAATACTTTCTGCAGAGTATTTTTTTCAGATTTTTATTTATTTTTAATTTTTTATTATTAGTTACATTTTATTAACTCTGTATTCCAGTTGTATCCTGCTCCCTCATTCCCTCCCAATCCCACCCTCACTCCCTCATCTCCTCCCTGCCCCTTTCCAAGTCAACTGCTTGGGGAGGACCTCCTCCCCTTTCATCTGACCCTGTTATATCAGATATCTTCAGGACTGGCTACAAAGTCTTCCTCTGGGCCTAGCAGGACTACTTCTCCCTTGGGGGGTGGGTAGGTCAAAGAGGCTGCCATTGAGTTCCTTTCAGAAATAGACCCTGTTCCAATTACTATGGGAAACCAATTGGTTACTGAGCTACCACGGGCTACATCTGAGCAAAGGTTTTAGATTATATCCATACATGGTCCTTGCTGTTGTATCAGTCTCAGAAAAGACCCCTGTGTCCAGATATAATTGGTCCTTGTGGAGTTCCTATCCTTTCCATGTCATACTAATTCCCCCCTTCTTTCATATGATTCCCTGCACTCTGCCGAAGGTTTGGTTAAGAGTCTTAGTATTTGCTTTGATACACTGCTAGGTAGAGTCTTTCAGAGGCCCTCTGCAGTAGGCTCCTGTCTTGTTACTTGTTTTCTTCCACGTCCATTGCACATCCCATTTGTCTTTTTAAGTCAGGATTGATCACCTTAACCTGGGTCCTCTTTCTTGTTTATATTCTTTAGGTGTATAGATTTCATTATGCTTTTCATATATTATAGGTTTATATAAGTGAGTATATACCATGTGTGTCTTTCTCATTCTGGGATACCTCACTCAGAATGATCTTTTCTAGATCCCACCATTTGCCTGCAAATTTCATGATTTTCTTGTTTTTGATTCCAGAGTAATATTCCATTGTGTAAAAATACCATAATTTCTGTGTCCATTCCTCCATTGTTGGACAGCTGGGTTGTTTCCTAGTTCTGCCTATTACAAATAAAGCTGCTACAAACATGGTTGAGCAGTCCTGTAACTGGCTTTGAAATTTCAATCTCCAAAATTTAGTTTTTAAACTAAAAGGGGGTTAAACACGTATCTACCAAGTATGATTACATGCATTTTTGTTTCTTAGAGTAGAAGCTTTGCTGTGTCTCTAATAAATAATTTTGCTTCGGGCAAAATATTGGCTCTGATAAAGGATGTTCTCTTAGAAAATTCTAACTTTCATCTTAGTTCTCTGTAATATAACCGCTGATATATGTCTTGAAACTCTGACCTTAAATATGAATCATTACAGAAGAGGGAATATAGACCTTAGGTTTAGATTTGACATTTCAACTTTTTTATTACTCAAAATTAGATACAGTTCTGAGGAATTCTGAACTAATGAAAATAAGATACTTAATATGAATATGCTTAAAGTCTCAAGACTATTGTAACCCTGATTCACCTTCAAAAACTTATATTCTACTTTAGAAAGTTTATGTTCCTTTCATTCCTTCATTATTAAAGAAAAAATTTCTTTTAGTAACCTAATAATGACACAGATAAAACATTCCAGATATTAGATAACTTTACCACTTAGTTTTACTTACATAAATAGAAAAGTAATTATTTCAATCATTTCCCAGTGGTTTTTAGCATAACTATTTGAAAAGTTCATGCAGGACACTAAATTACTAAGTTTTGATGAGAAACAGAGAATAAAAATCAATCAGCATCTTATTATGTTGAATTCTTACAAACACAGATTTCCAAATTGCAGTTATGCCTATTTTCATGACAAAATATTTAAAAGTTTTCTGAGGCCCTCTGTGGTAGACATCTGCCGTCCTGTTCCCTGTTTTCTTCCTCTTCCATTGTTTGTCCTGTTTGCTTTCCTGAATGCATCCTATGCATCTCTACAAGTGTAATTTTTGGCTTCTTTGTCAAAACTAGATATGTACAGGTGTGAAAGTACGTCCAAATTTTCAGCTCTGTTCCTTTAATAACTGTATTACTTTAGGCCTAGAATTTTTACCACACCTACTTTATTTAGGGTTCTTAAATTCCTTTACCTCCCTTTCAACACCAGTATCAACCTTAGATAGGAGATTAGGATGGAAAAGGGCTATACACCTGTTTTATCTACTTCCTGCTGATTTGGTTAGATGAGTCTCTAGGGGATTACCAAAGTCAGTGGTCAAGATACCAGCAGTCTAGTCCAAAGGTTATCACTAAGCAGCAACACTATTCAAAAAATAGGGAAAAGTCAGCAAAAGCCTCAAGACTCAGATGAATTACCCTGAGAAGTTTTCTGGAATGTTTCTCTCGGCAAAGTCAAGTGTTGAAGCACAAAGATAAGTGGAGCGATGTTGATCCAAAAAGAAATGCTTCACTGTGAGTAGTCCTTTATATATCTCCTCTCAGCAAAGTCTACACACAGATGCTGGCCAAAGTCATGCCCCTTGCAAGAGAGAGCTTAGAGCAAAACATCACATGCCAGCTAACAAGCCAGCCTATAGCAAAACATGTGCACAGTTTGCAGCAAAACACGATAAAACTGAGTCTTCAAAGAAACAAGAAACATCCACATCATATTTCATTTTTAGATGCTAATGCTGTGCTGTAGTTAATTCTACAGCTCTGAAATACAACTAAAATCTGGGATACTGATAGATGCCGAAGTCCTTTATAATTCCAGATTGTTTAGCTATACTGTATTTATGGGCATGTTTGTGTGTTTCCATAGGAAGTTGAAGACATTTTTGTTTTAAATCTCTGTGAAATATTATGTTAGTATTTTGATGGTAATTACATTGACTCTGTAGGCTGGTTTTGGTAATTTTCACATAAATTCTATGCTCCCATGAGCATCAGAGAGTTTTCCATCTTCTGATGTCAATGTTTTAATGTTTTATTTAATTGTTATTACTTGAGTCTTTCACTTGATTGGTTAGAATTATTCTGTGACACTTTTATTTTTAATCCTATTGTGGAAGACACTCCTTTCCTAGTTTTGTAAAATGCGTATCATTTACATAGATATTTCATCATAAAGTTTTTATGATCTTTATGTAAACAAAAATTTTATCATCTGCATGTTTTGAACTCTTCGTTTCCTGTTTGTATAAACTTTATCTCTGTCAGATGCCTCTTGCTTTAATTAAAACTTACATAATTTCTTGAATAAATATGAAGAAAGTGGATATTATTCTCTTCTACTTGATTTTAATAGGAATGCTTTTGAGTTTGTTTCCATCTAGAATGTTGTTAGCTATGTGCATGCTATGGATTTTATTTATTAATATATGTTGAATTATGCCATTTGTATCACCAATCTCTGAGGCACTGAGACTCATAGCCAAACTTTGGGCAGAGTTCAGGGAATCTTATAGAAGAAGTGGGAGATTGAATGTCCTGGAGGGGACAGGAGCTCTACAAGGAGACCAACAGAGTAAAAAAATTTGGGCCCAGGAAGGCCTGCAAAGACTGATAAATCAACCAAGAACCATACATGAAGAGAACCTAGACCTCCTGCTCAAGGGTAGCCCATGAGCAACTCAGTCTTCATGGGGTGTAACTGGATCAGGAGCAGTCATTGGCATGAACTCTGTTGCCTGATATTTGATCATGTCTGTGCCTTACTAGGCAACAGAGAAAGAGGATCCAGATAGTCCTGATGAGACCTGGTAGGCTAGGAGAGGAAGACCTTTCCTATCAGCAGACTAAGGAAAGGACATGTGGAGGTGAAGAGAAGGGAGGTGGAATCAGGAGGAGATGAGGGAGAGGGCTACAAATGAGTTGTAAAATGAATACATTGTAATACTTCATAATAATAGTAATAAGAATAATGAAAAAACAAAAAGGAAATTTACATTATTAGAATTTCGATGTACTTAAAGATATTTCTGTACCTAAGATGATAATCATTCAAAAGAGTGGTTGTGTATTTCTATTAGAAATACTTTTAATTTGTTTCCATTGAGAATGATGTTAGCTATGTGTTTGCTGTAAATGTTCTTTATTATCATATGTTGAGGTATGTCATTTGAATAACTAATCACTGCTGGACATTAGATGTATTCAAAGGCCTTTCTGCATCTAAGATGTTAATGGGTTTTTTCTTTTACTTTCTGTTGAATTTTTGATTTGTGGTTTTGATTTCACTAAAAAGTCACTCCAAAGAAATAATCAGGAAATGCTCCTTCAATTTCTATTTTGCAGTGCAAAGTCCTCCTCTGTGGCCTAGCAGGGCTGCTCTTTCCTTGGAGAGGGAGAGGTCAAAGAGCCAGCCATTCAGTTCATGTCAGAAATAGTCCCTGTTCCCCTTACTAGGGAACACATTTGGATACTGAGCTACTGTGGGCTACATCTGAGCAGGGGTACTAGGACAACACATGCTGTATCCAGATATATTAGGTCCTTGAGGAGGACCCTGGGTAAGATGCTCAACAATCACTTAGAAAGACAAATGGGATGGACATTGGATGTAGGAGAAAGCAAGTAATAAGACAGAAGCCTACCACTGAGTGTTACTATTTTGGAACACAACCTTCTCCTTGGTTACCCAGAAACTTATGATGTCATCATGTGTCGCTAGCTAGGTGGCCACACCTGGAAGGCGTGGTTACCTTGCCCCTTAAAGGGCTAACCCCAACACGTGGTCTCTCTCTTACACACACTCTCTCTCTCTTACACTCTTACACTCTCTTTCTCTCTCTCTCTCCCTCTCTCTTTTGGGGCGCCTCCCTTTTCTCTCTCTCTCCCCATGTCCTGCTCTCCCTTTCCCCCTTCCCTCCTAATAAACTTCTTGGAGAGAATATAGGTTAACCAGCCTCATGATTTTTAACATTGCTGCCGAAACCAGGGAAGGGCTTGCCTAGCTTTGCTAGGAACCCTTCCGGACTCCAGACAGGATGGTTACAACCGATTTTCTCTGCTCTCTGCCCAAAAAACGAGCCCCAGTGTAAAGCATCAGTTTGCTCTGATGCTTGGACTCCCTGGGGCCATGGCTGAGCAGCTCCGTCCTCCCTGGTTTCCCAGGCTGCTTCCATTCTCCCCAGGCTTGGGTCCCTGTCCTGCAGTGGGTGCCCACGCTCCAATCCTGCACCATGGCCAGGCTGAGAGTCGGGGCTATGCAGTCCAGCTCCTGCCACAGTGGCTCCTGCAGCTGCGAAGGCCAGCCCAACCCGGCTTGGATCTCTGTGCTGTCTGCAGCGGTGTGCTTTGGTAAGAGGGTAGGTGCTCTACCCGGGTCCCCTGGGGGGAGGCGAGCCAAAAGGGACCTTGTGTGTTTGCTATTTCGGTGCCGAGCCTGGGAAAATCACGCATCACTAAAATCAACCTTAAAAGCTTGGCGCTTGGTGTGCTTCTCTGGGTAGGACAGTTCTAAAAAACCAGCACAGTTGGGAAACTTAAATTTCCCGCGGGATCCCTGGCAGGTGCCATGTTGGCCTTGGGAGGAAGTGGGCGTAGCTATAGCTGAACCATTCACTTAACAATGCGGTGCAGTGCGGGGCCATCTTAGGTTCAAGCAAGGAGGCCCAGCCTCCCTCATGCCCTGTGGGTAGTTGTGTCTCCATGCTCTTCCCCCTCCCTCATCAAGCTGCTGCGCCTGCGGCTGCCTACTCCTGCTGCTGCTTACTCCTGCTGCTGCTTGTTCCCTCTTGCTATGTGCTTTCCCCCACCCACCAAGCTGCTTTCCTTTCACTTCTAGCCCCGTGCTTTCTTCTACGAGGCTTTTCCCAAGCTTTAAGAAAAAAATAAATAAATTAAAATAAAATAAAATAATAAAATAAAATCCTTTCTCCCTAATTTCTGTACACTTTACTCTTTACTCTGATATTTTAAATTTCTTATCTAATGCTTTTTATAATCTTCTCATTGGGTTTGCATTTATAAGTCTTAATCATAATTAAATATTTATCTTATCTTTTAGACTAGGCCACAACAAGTTGGAATGGATTTTTATAAAAAATTCAAAATTGCATTTTACTATCTTATGATTCAACCCTGCTTCAAATAAATTTCATATAATAATAAAATTTCAAAGTTATAAATATCTATTCAAATTAAGTTGGTTTATGTGTTGCTCAAATATAATTTTAAATTTGCTTTATACTGTTCCGCTCAGGGGTTTATTAGTACATACAACTTTTTTACCAATATTCTAAATTAAAATCTACTAATTTTAGAGGAATTTCTGTTAAAACTGGGTTAATTTGCTACATCGCTACTATCAAAATGTTAAAATATGCTTGGTTAATTTTAAATTTGGTTTATACTGTTCTGCTAAATTGTTGGTTTTAAACTTATAGCTCAAGGATTTGTTATTGTGTACAAGTTGTTTACCATTATTCTAAATTAAGATCTATTAATATTTAACAATATATTTATATTAAAACTGGGTCAATTTACTATATCTCTCTTATCAAAAGGTTAATATAAGCTTGGTCTTGTTCTCTTAAAATTATGTTATTAATCTGTAGTATAGCCTTAGACTATTATAAGCTATAAACTTTTGTATATTAAATCATACAAAAGCTCTTATGTTCTCACTCTAATAAATTATATTCATGACTTTTAAGATTCTAACTTAGCAAGGACAAAACCTAAATTCCTAATATTTAAAGGTTAACAAATGCAGGTTAATAGTAATTTCATAAGATACATATTTATAGTCCTGCAGATGCAAACATGGTCTCACTGCAATTTTTAATAAACTGCTGAGGATGGTCATTGAGTCACCATATAAGAGTTGGTAAAAATAGTGAGCCATCCTGAAGGGCTCTAGACCTTAGCTGCATTCCAAAGCTGCTGGTGTTCCCACAAAAATGCAAGAAGTTTGCATAGCCAAAAGTCTGTTCTGCCAGGTGACGATTTCAAATGCAGCCAAGTGGATGTTGGTCCCGCTGCTAACATGCCAAAGCTGGCTGCTGGCAAATTGGCCTCTGGAAGTCAAAATGTTCCCAAGCAGGCTTATTCTCTGTGCCCAGCCTTGGAGGTTCAATCAGCACAAGAGCTGCAGACACTTCCAGCCTTGTAGCTCATTGGCCTGGCTGAGGACGAATGGCTTCTTGACTTTGCAACCTCCACAGCTCTTGCACAGGTCTGTTTTTGACCTCATAATGAGGCCCCACGGACATATTGCCAACTTCTGTGTTGGAAGACTTCAGGTACCTTCCCAGCTCTTTTCATATGCAGGAGACCAGGCCTTGAGCTTAAGTCCTAGAGTTGCTATTTTCAGGCCTAGACAGGTGCTTTCCCAGTTGTCTTTATATGCACGATATCAGGCCTTAAGCCTAAGTCCTAGAGCTGCTATTTCCAGGCCTAGACACAATCCAGACTCAAGAAACAGGCCTAAATGAAACCTTTTACCATCCCTTTAGCTAAAGGACAATAAATGTTCATAGCAGTTTCAAATATGTGTCATGATAAATAACTAAATACAAAGGTCCCTCTCAAAAGACATATTTGAGAGATGTCTTAAGGTTAATAAATAAGAGTTATACATATTTGAGAGTCTTAAAAAGTGTCTTAAGTTTGGTAAATACAAGTTATACGTATTTGAGAGTCTAAAAATGTGTATTAAGGTTGGTAATGCAACTTATAAATATTTGAGGGTCTAAAAATGTTTTACTGTTGGTAAATGCATGTTATAAAGGTTACAAGGTAACCTCTCTCGGGGCGCCCCCTTTTCCCTTTCCCTTTTAACTCTCCCCATGTCCTGCTCCACCCTCCCTCCTAATAAACTTCTTGTAGATAATATCGGTTAACCAGCTTCATGATTTTTAACATTGAGGGTCTCTGGAAGTCTCTAGCTAGCAATGTATCAAAGCAGATACTGAGACTCATAACCAAACCATTGGCAGAGTGCAGGGAATCATATGAAAGAAGGGGGATTTAATATGACCTGGAAAAAGACTGGAGCTCCATAAGGAGCAAATCTGGGCACAGGAGTCTTTTATGAGACTGTGCCAGGGCCCGCCAGCAGAGTTGAACAGTTCTTGAGTTGGGAGTGAGGAATAAAATTAATAAACTAACACACAACACATGGGACCTTTCTGAGAGGCTCTAGTGGAGATTGCACTCCGCCAGTGGCTTGGCTTTATTTCAGAATGCTTTTAAGCCAGAGTAAAAACAGCTCAGAACAATGGGTTAAATTTACTAGGAGGTGAAACAAGAGGTGTGATTTTGACAAGCTCTCCCACCTGCTGACACAAACAAAAGAAGATAGACTTGGAAATTCTTCCCTGACTTCAGTGAAGGCCTGGTAAAACCAGTCTTTTCACTGAGATTTAAATATCAAAGCAGCTGCTAGAACAGCATCTCCCAACAAGACTGTTTCTCCAACTAAGGACCATGTATGGATATAACCTAGAATCCCTGCTCAGATGTAGCCCATGGTAACACAGTATCCAAGTGGGTACCTTACTAAGGGGAACAGGGACTATTTCTGACATGAACTCAATGGCTGACTCTTTTACCTCTCCCCCTCCAAGGGAAGAGCAACCCTGGTAGGCCACAGAGGAGGACTTGCATCCAGTCCTCAAGATACCTGACAAACCACGGTCAGATGAAAGGGGAGGAGGTCTTCTACTATCTGTGGACTTGGAAAGGGTCAGGGAGGAACTGTGGGAGGGAAGGTGGTATTGGGAGGGAAAAAAGGAGTGTGATACAGCTGGGATACAAAGTTAATAAAATGTCACAAATATTAAAAAAAAAATAAAAATTTGAAAAAAAAAAGAAAATGCTTGCACATAAGTTTATAGGTCATATTAATTTGTAATTTACTTTTTTGGTTGAGTTTTTGTGTGGTTTTGAATTCTAGTGAATCCATCTAGTACAGTACTTTTTTTCTTTCTTTCTTTTTTTTAATGGGGAGGTTTTTAATTATAGCTTGTATTTCACTAGAGGTTGTTTCTGAATTGTTTTGTTTGTTTGGTTGGTTGGTTGAGTTTTGAAGCAAAGGCTTTATTTAGGATTACAAATTTTACGTAGGTAAAATTTATAATGGTGGGGAAGCATGACAGCATACCAAAGTCTTCTCCTCAGAGGAGAAAGCTGAGCCATCACTTCTCAGCTAAACAAAGAAGCAAAGATATAACTGGGAGTGGAACAGGGCTTTACATTCTCATACTTTATGTAGATGTACCACAATTTCTTTATCCATTCTTCAGTTGAGGGGCATCTGGATTGTTTCCATCTTCTAGCTATTACAAAAAAAGCTGCTACATACATGGTTAAGCAAATGTCCTTATTGTGTACTTGAGCCTCTTTTGGGTATATGCCTAGGAGTGGTATGGCTGGATCTTGAGGAAGCGCTATTCTTAGTTGTCTGAGAAAGTGCCAGATTGCTTTCCAGAGTGGTTGTACAAGTTTACATTCCCACCAGCAGTGGAGGAGTGTTCCCCTTTCTCCACAACCTCTCCAACATGTGTTGTTACTTGAGTTTTTTCTTGGCCATTCTGATGGGTGTAGGGTGAAATCTCATGGTCGTTTTGATTTGCATTTCCCTGATGGCTAATGAGGTTGAGCATTTCTTTTACTGTTTCTCTGCCATTCAATTTTCTTTTATCAAGAATTCTCTGTTTAGCTCTGTTCCCCATTTTTAATTGGATTACTTGGTTTGTTGCTTTTCAGCTTGTTTAGTTCTTCATAATATTACTCAGCAATTAAAAATAAGGAAATCGGCTTACAGATGATGTTGGCGCCGGGAGGACTCTCATTCTGACCAGCAGCACAGCAGGATCAGCACAGTGACCAGCAATCAGAACTCATGGCCACACACTCACGCCAGTGTGCTCTGGTCATGGTCCCAGACTGAACCTTGCGCACCACACTATCAGAGACTGGAATTTTCAGTCTAGAGATAACCCCACGGTGCAGGAAACGATTGGGACAGACCTTAGGTCACCCAGACATCCCCTGGAAAAGACTCAGGTTCTGCAGGCACTCCAGGAGCCAGCCCAGAGCCAGAGCCAGGGACCCAGGCTCTGGCACAGAGCCCTGCCTGTGTGCCTGATTCGCCACCCCAGATAGAATTGTGGGCCGCAGGGGACCAGAGACTAAGTTTCACTGTTGGGTGCAAACCCACAGGGAGGGAATTGGCTGGTCTGATCTCAGAGCACTCAGCTGACACCCCCACCCCAAAGAGGTCTCTGGACAATTTCCAAGTTTAGGCAGATGTCCAGACTCCCAAAGGCCAGAAAGCCAGAGCCAAACACGTCTGTGCATGCGGGTTCTACTTGCCATCCCAGACAGAATGGCGGTACCCAATTTGGCCCACAAGGGGACACACATTGCCAGCCCAGATCAGAGCATAGAGCCTCTGGACCAAAGCAGCACCCTCAGACACCATCCCAGACCTGGGTGCACAGCATCCGGACTAGAGCAGTGCCTGCAGCAGACATCCCAGACAGGGACACACAGCTTCTGGCCCAGAGTGAGGCGCCCAGCCTCCTGACCAGAGACGAGCACTCAGTTGCCAGCCTAGAGAGGCATGCAGAACATCCAGATCAGAGCAGCACACCAAGATGCGAAAAAAACCAAGGCACACATTCTCCAGGCCCAGAGCAGAGCACTCAGCCCCTGGCCCAGAGACTTGCTGGGTGCTCCTCTCACTTTCCAGAAGAGAACTGTTTGCCCCAGGATACCAGACTGAGTTTCCCTGTTGGGAGAAAACCCAACAGCTAGGGAATCAGCAGGATCTTCAAGAGGGCTGTACCTGGAAAACAGTGTAACAACAACAACAACAACAACAACAACTCACTAAATTCAGAATGAGAAATTCAGAAGAGGGGCAACTGTCTTGAGAACTTCTATGGGTGAGAGGAGAGACCCCTTAACTAACAAAGACCACAGCTACTACTCAAGTGAGCAGTGGCAATTACTGAGAAACACTGGTCATACAGTGACCATACCCAAAAAGCAGAGGAGGCCTCCTTCAGGAAAAATCATCTTCCGGCCAAGGGGATTCTCCCTACCTCAGGACTCCAGGAAGCAGAGAAACTAACAGCCAACACCTAAAATAGCCCAATGGGTAGAGGTCATCATAAAAGCCCAACCAACAAAAGACAGAGCAATATGGCATCTCCAGAACCCAGCCATCAAGGGGTGAGCAGCCCTGGACAACCAGCATAATAGAAAATCAAGAAGATGACCTTACATCTATGCTGATGAAGAGGAATAGAGGAAAAAATAAAATACATAAACAATTAGAGGAAGATAAAACCAAACAGATCATGGCTATCCATAAAGAAATGGAGGAAGTTAAAGACAAGCAGATTACAGCCATTCATGAAGAAATACGAGAAGATGCAGCCAAACAGTTTGCAGCCTTCAGAGAAGAAATAATTAAAACACTGAAAGAAATAAAAGAAAGAGAGCTGAATGAACTAAAAGAAAAACAGGAAAATACAATCAGACAGGTGAAGGAAGTAAACAAAACAACTCATGATCTGACGATAGAACTGGAAAAATTAAAGAAAACACAAATGGAGGAAATAATGGAGAGGAAGAATTTAGGGAAGAAAATAGAAACTACAGAGGTAAGCATAATCAACAGACTACAAGAGATGGAAGAAAGAATCTCAGGTGTGGAAGATACAATGAAAGAAATCAATGTATCTGTCAAGAAAATGTTAAATCCAAAAAATTCCTGACACAGACCGTCCAAGAAATCCAAGACAATATGAAAAGAAAAAACCTAAGAATAACCGGAATAGAGGAAAAAGAAGATTCCCTTCTACAAGGCCCAGAAAATATTTTCAACAAAATCATTGAAGAAAATTTCCCCAAGTTAAAGGACAGGCCAATAAGAATACAAGAAGCCTACAGAACACCCAACAAATTTGACCAGAAAAGAAAATCCTCCCGCCACATAATAATCAAAAGAGTAAGTATCAGAACAAAGAAAATATACTAAAAGCTACAAGGGAAAAAGGCCAAGTAACATATAATGGCAAACCCATTAGAATCACACCTGACTTTTTCCACAGAGACTATGAAAGCCAGAAGGGCCTGGACAGATATCATGCAGACACTAAGAGAACACAGATGTCAGACCAGGTTACTATACCCCACAAAACTCTCAGTCCTCATAGAAGGAGAAAACAAGATATTCAATGACAAAAACAAATTTCAACAATACCTACACATAAATCCAGCATTACAGAAGACACTGGAAGGGAAAATACAACCCAAGAAAATTACCTACTTTCAAGAAAACACAGGAAATAATAAACCTTACCACAGTAAAACAAAAGGCAACCAAGCACACAACCTTATGACCACGGCCAACATCAAAATCAAAGGATCTAACAGCCATTGGTCATTAATCTCTCTCAACATAAATGGACTCAACTCTCCAATAGAAAGACACAGACTGACAGAATGGATACATCAACAAATCCCAGCAATCTCTTGTATAAAAGGAGCACACCTAAGGCACAAAATAGACATTACCTGAGGGTAAAGGGCTGGAAGATGACTTTCCAAGCAAATGGACCCAAGAAGCAAGCAGGAGTAGCCATTCTAATATCTGATAAAATAGACTTTCAACCAAAATTAATAAAAAGAGATGGGGAAGGACACTTCATAGTCATCAAGGGAAAATTCCACCAAGAAGTCATCACAATCCTGAACATCTATGCCCCAAATAAAAGAGCACTCACATTTGTAAAAGAAACATTGATAAAACTTAAACCACATATAGATCCCCACACATTAATAGTGGGAGACTTCAACACCCCACTCTCAACAAAGGACAGGTCAACAGACAGAAATAAAACAAAGAAACAATGTCTCTAAGAGAGGTCAAGAATCAAATGGACCTAACAGACATTTATAGAACCTTACACCCAAACACAAAAGAATTTACCTTCTTCTCAGCACCTCATGGAACCTTCTCCAAAATAGACCATATAGTTGGTCACAAAGCAAGCCTCGACAGCTACACAAAGATTGAAATAATCCTTTGTATCCTGTCAGATCAGCATGGAATAAAGCTGGACCTCAACAACAACAGAAATAGCAAAAAGCCTACATGCACATGGAAACTGAAACTTGTTACTAAATGACAACTGGGTCAGGGAAGAAATAAAGAAAGAAATTAAAGCCTTTCTAGAACTCAATGAAAATGAAGACAGAACATACCCAAACTTGTGAGACACAATGAAAGGAGGGCTAAGAGGAAATTTCATAGCATTAAGTGCCTTCAAGAAGAAATTTGAGACAGCTCATTCAAGCAACTTAATGGCCCACTTAAAAACCCTAGAAAAATAAGAAGCAGACACACTAAAAAGGAGTAGACGGCTGGAAATAATCAAACTCAGGGCTGAAATCACTCAATTAGAAACAAATAAAACAATTCAAAGAATCAATGAAACCAAGAGCTGGTTCTTTGTGAAAAATAAAAAGATCGACAAACCCTTAGCCAAGCTAACTAAAAGGCAGAGAGACACCACCCAAATCAACAAAATCAGAAATGAAAAGGGGGACATAACTACAGACACTGAGGAAATCCAAACATTCATTAGGACTTACTTCAAAAGTCTATACTCAACAAAATTTGAAAACCTAAATGAAATTGGACAATTTTCTTGATCGATTTGACTTACCAAAGCTGAATCAGTACCAGGTAAATCAATTAAACAGTCCTATATTCCCCAAGGAAATAGAAGCAGTCATCAAAAGTCTTCCATCCAAAAAAAGCCCAGGACCAGATGGTTTCAGTGCAGAATTCTACCAGACCTTCAAAGAAGAGCTAACCCCAATTCTCTTCAAATTAATCCACAAAATAGAAAGAGAAGGAACATTACCAAACTCATTCTATGAAGGCACAGTCACCTTGGTACCTAAACCTCACAAAGACTCAACAAAGAAAGAGAATTTTCAGGCCAATCTCCCTTATGAACATTGATGCAAAAATACTCAACAAAATACTTGCAAACCGAATACAAAAACACATCAAAGATATCATCCACCATGACCGAGAAGGCTTCATCCCAGGTATGTAAGGATGGTTCGATACTTAGAAATCCAACAATGTGATCCACCATATTAACAAAGTGAAAGAAAAAAAAACACATGATAATCTCCCTAGATGCTGAAAAAGCATTTGACAAAGTCCAACATCCATTCATGTTTAAAGTATTGGAGAGATCAGGGACACAAGGCACATATCTAAACATAGTAAAGGCAGTATACAGCAAGCCTATAGCCAACATCAAACTGTACGAAGAGAAACTTAAAGCAATCCCACTGAAACCAGGGACAAGACAAGGCTGCCCACTCTCTCCATATCTTTTCAACATAGTGCTGGAAGTCCTTGCTAGAGCAATAAGACAGTTGAAGGAGATCAAGGGGATACAGATGGGAAAGGAAGAAGTCAAATTATCACTATATGCAGATGATATGATAGTATATGTGAACGACTCAAAAAACTCTACCAGGGAATTCCTACAGCTGATAAACACCTTCAGCAAAGTGGCCGGATACAAAATTAACTCAAAAAAATCAGTAGCACTCCTGTATACAAAAGACAAAAGGGCTGAGAAAGAAATTAGTGAAACAACACCCTTCACAATAGCCACAAATGACACAAAGTACCTTGGAGTAATCCTAACCAAGCAATTCAAAGACTTGTATGAAAAAAGTTTCATGTCTCTGATAAAAGAATTAGAAGAAGACATGAGAAGATAGAAAGATCTCCCATGCTCATGGCTTGGTCGGATTAACATAGTAAAAATGGCCATCTTACCAAAAGCAATCTACAGATTTAATGCAATTCCCATCCAATTGCCAATACAATTCTTTACAGACCTGAAAATAAAAATTCTTAACTTCGTATGGAATAACAAGAAACCCAGAATTGCTAAAACAATCCTCTACATTAAAGATCTTCTGGAGGTTTCTCCATCCTTGATCTTACTATAGAGCTGTACTATAGAGCAACAGTTATAAAAACTGCATGGTACTTGACCTAGACACATAATGGTGGATCAATGGAATCAAACAGAAGACCCAGAATTAAACGCACACACTTACAGACCCCTCATTTTTGACAAAAATACCAAAACAATACAGCGGAAAAAAGATAGCATCTTCAACAAATGGTGCTGGTCCAACTGGATGTCTAAATTTTAGAAAAATGAAAATAGAACCATACTTATCACCTTGCACGAAACTGAAGTATTCCAAGTGGATCAAAGACTTCAACATAAAACCAGACACATTAAATCTGCTAGAAAAAAAAGTGGGGAATACCCTAGAACTCATTGGCACATAGGACAACTTCCTTAACAGAATTCCAACAGCACAGGCTCTATGATCAATAATCAATAAATGGGACCTCATGAAACTGAAAATCTTCTGTAAATCAAAGGACACTGTCATCAAAACTAAACAATGGGCTACAGATTGGGAAAGAATCTTCACCATCACTTTATCTGACAGAGGGCTAATATCCAGCATATATAAAGAACTAAAGAGGCTGAATAGCAGCAAACCAAGTAATCCACTTAAAAAATGGGGAACAGAGCTAAACAGAGACTTCTCTGTAGAGGAATATCGCATGACAGAGAAACACTTGAAGAAATGTTCAACCTCATTAGCCATCAGGGAAATGCATATCAAAACAACCTTGAGATTTCACCTTACACCTATGAGAATGGCCAATAACAAAAACTCAAGTAACAATACATGTTGGAGAGGTTGTGAAGAAAGGGGAACCCTCCTCCACTGCTGGTGGGAATGTAAACTTGTACAACCACTGTGGAAATCAATTTGGCACTTTCTCAGACAACTAGGAATAGCGCTTCCTCAAGATTCAGCCATACCACTCCTAGGCATATATCCAAAAGTGGCTCAAGTACACAATAAGGACATTTGCTCAACCATGTTTGTAGCAGCCTTATTTGTAATAGCCAGAATCTGGAAACAGCCCAGATGCCCCTCAACTGAAGAGTGGATGCAGAAATTGTGGTATATCTACACAATGGATTATTATTCTGCAATGAAAAATAAGGAAATCATGCAATTTGCAGGTATATGGTGGGACCTGGAAAGGATCATCCTGAGTGAGCTGTCCCAGAAGCAGAAAGACACACATGGTATATACTCACTCATATAGACTTATAGGATAAACCTAAAATCTGTCCATCTAAAGAAACTAATCAAGAGAGAGGATTCTGACTAAAACGCTCAATCCCCATCCCGAAAGGCAAAGAGGATGGACATCAGAAGAAAACAAGCAGGAAACAACCTAGGTCCTTGCCTCAGAGGGCCTCTGAAAGGCTCTGCCCTGCAGACTATCAAAGCAGACACTGAAACTTTATGGCCAACTTTTGGGCAGATTCATGGAATCTTATGTAAGAAGTTGGAAATAGTAGGTTATGGAGAGGACAGGAACCCCACAAGGAGAGCAACAGAACTAGAAGATTTGAACACAGGGGTCTTCTCAGAGACCCATACTTCAACCAAGTACCAGGCATGGGGATAACCTAGAACCTCTGCACAGATGCAATCCATGGCAGTTTAGTGTCTAAGTGGGTTACATAGTAATGGGAAGAAGGACTGCCTCAGACACAGTCTGATAGGCCTGCTCTTTGATCACCTCCCCCTGAGGGGAGAGCAGCCTTACCAGGCCACAGAAGATGACAATGCAGCCACTCCAGATGTGATAGACTAAGCTCAGAAGGAAGGAGAGGAGGACCTCCCCTATCAGTGGACTTGTAGAGGGTCATGGATGAAGAAGGGGGAGGGAGAGTGGGATCAGGAGTGGAGGAGGAAGGGGCTTATGGGTGGATACAAAGTGAATAAAGTGTTAAAAAATAATAAAAAAAAGAAAAGAAAAAAATAAATCATGAAATTTGCAGGTAAATGATAGGAACTGGAAAGGATAATCCTGAGTGAGCTGTCCCAGAAGCAGAAATACACACACAGCATATACTCACTCATATAGACTTATAATATAGGAAAAACCTACTTAAATCTGTACATCTAAAGAAATTAATCAAGAGGGAGGACTCTGACTAAAATGCTCAATCCCCATCCCAAAAGGCAAAGAAGATGGACATTAGAAGAAGAAAACAGGAAACAAGCTAGGAACCTACCACAGAGGGCCTCTGAAAGACTCTTCCCTGCAGACTATCAAAGCAGATGCTGAGACTTATGGCCAACTGTTGGGCAGAGTGCATGGAATCTTATGAAAGAAGTGGGAAATAGTAAGATCTGGAGAGGACAGGAACTCCACAAGGAGAGCAACAGAACCAGAAAATGTGAACACAGGGTTCTTTCTAGAGACTCATACTCCAACCAAGTACCATGCATGGAGATAACCTATAACTATTGCACAGATCTAGCCCATGGCAGTTCATTGTCCAAGTGGGCTCCATAGTAATGGAGACAGGGACTGCCTCTGACATAAACTGATTGGCCTGCTCTTTTATCCCCTCCCCCTGAGGGAGGAGCAGCCTTACCAGGCCACAGAAGATGACAATGCATCCACCCCTGATGAGTTCTGATAGACTTCGATCGGAGGGAAGGAGAGGGGGACCTCCCCTATCAGTAGACTTGGGGAGGGGCATGCGTGAAGAAGGGGGAGAGAAGGTGGGATTAGGACAGGAGGAGGGAGGGAACCACTGGGAGGGGGGCTACAATGTGAATAAAGTGTAATTAATAAAAGGTAAAGTCGGGAATAATTTCCCAGACACCTTCATAGCTAACATACTGGTTTAGTAACTTGGATATTTAGAATACTTAGCTTCATGAATCACCAAAGTATCATCAGTGACACATGGTTACTATTTACATATATGTGTGCAGCTACATCCTGAAGCTTGATACTCAACAGAGAGAAGGGCAACATACAAAATCCAATAACACAGAAGCAAATAAGCCCTTTATAAATGTACATCAGGGCAACAATGACATTATTTTCATAAATAATCTGGAAAAAAAATCCTAATTACTAAGCATAAGAAAAATGCAGACAAAAGCTCAGTGAGATATCATCTCATAGTCTTTAGGATGACCATTATTAAGAACACAGTGTTGGATGTTATTTGGGGCTATGTATTCGAATGAGGATTTCAGTGCTTTGAGATCTGGTTAACTATCCTGCCAGGGACAGGCATTGCTATGAATGATGAACTATTTCCTCTTCATGTGATGATAAGTAGTGTTCCCAGCTAATTCCTGATTGGTTGATTAAAAGGCCTAAACATTGGCAGGACAAAAGCAGGTGGGCTGAGCTAAGATTTGCAGGTGTTGGGAACAGGAGAGGATCCCAAGAAAGACAAAGAGGCAGAGGAGGGGAAAGGAGAAGAGAGCTGCCATGGCTGACAGGGATGGAGGAAGGGGCCCAGATGTAGAATAAGCAAGTATTTATGAAACTAGAGGTAGCTTAGGATGGGGATGGGAGATAAATGTACTTTAGAGGATTAATATATGTTCCAGGTGATATAAAGCTATTATAAAATGTATTCTGTGTCTACTTCTTTTATTGATTTTGATAGCAGGTTAGAATAATACATGATAATTACAGAGTAATAAACCTTATTAGCATGTACTTTTAAAGTCACCACAACACTAAAATAAAAATATATTACAGAAATATGCAGAGCCTGAGGGTATAGATGAGGTGACGGCTCTACCTTAAGTAACACATGCATATGCACTTGTAAATAAAAGGAAACCTTGCATTTATCTAGTGTGAAAAAACATTGTTGAAGAGGAAAGTAAGTGTACAGAACTGTATGAAATTGTGTAAAAATATTAATATTAGAAATATTACATAACTCAGAATTCCTTCTACCAGACATGTTACAAAATATGTTTAAAACAGAAAATTGAACAAAATTAAATATGTAACCAGATGCTTATTCACAATAGACTGTTCATCAAATGGCTAAGGAAATCAGGAAAAGCAGGAAATAATACTATATCCATAAGCAACAATACCCAGCTGACAGAAAGAGAGAGGCAGAGACAGATAGACAGAAACTGGGACACAGAGAAACAATGCCAGCATTTTTAAACATGAATAAACCTACGAACATTATTGTAAGTTACAGACATATCCATAGTATATAATATTACTTATAAATGAAAATATCAAACTTACTGAAAATGAGTAAATGTTTGTCAAAGAGCACATTGTCTTAGTTGGGGCTTGTATGCCTATGATAAAAATCACCCTGGCCAAAAGCAAAATGAGAAGGGTTTATTTCAGCTTGCAACTATCAGATCTCAATTCATCATTGAGAGAAATCAAGCAGGAAATTGAAACAGAAACATTGACGAACTGAAGCAGATGTCATCAAAGAACACTGCTTACTGTCTTCCTCCTCATAGTACGCTTTATAAACAAAAAGTGACCTTCTTTTTTACTATCCAGGATTACTTATCTAGTGGTAGCACTGAAACCTCTGGAATGGCCTCACCCATACCAATCATTAATCAAGAAAATGACCAACAGGCTTGCATTAAGACTAGCATGATAGGGCATTTTCTCTAATGATGTTGCTCTTTCTTAAATAACTATATTCTCTGTCAAGTTGACATTAAAAACAATCCAGCACTGACATATACTGCTAATGATAATTTTACATGTTTAATGTCCAGCATGATGTCCATAGTTAAGAATACTTTGTCAGTTACCTGAAATATGCTAGAAATAATCTTTCTAGATGTTCTTAAGACCTACCAAAGTGATAACTTTAAATAGTAGAGGATTTATTAATTAATTTGTACATGCTAATTTATAGTATGTGCAAACAAAATCATTTCATTGTTTGTGTAGAAAATATATAATTTCCTCTCCCAGCAATGTAGTTACAATTAAAAAGTAGTACCTTCTGGCTTTATATTCATTAACATCCATAAACATGACAAAGAAAATAGGGAATACTTGTTATTTAAGCAGAAATAACTTTAATACTGCCGGTGGATAAAGGTTTTACAACATAATTCTATTTCAAAAAATTTGTCAATAATATTTATTCAAGAAAAAGATTAATACATAAAAATAGTTTATAAAAGTGTTGCTCTTATGCATGGCTTTACAGTGTGCTAACTTCTGCCAACTAAGAAAAGAGAAAAATAATGCAGCCTGTGTTTATAAATGTATCACAATTTAACTCAAGTCAACCAGAAAAACCTCTTTATATTGTTAAGAATATGTCCCTTTGAGATTAATCTATATGATGCCATTACTGAGGAATAACCCAGATATTTATTGGCTAAAAATGTTTAGATAAATGTTGATTCATATTAAAAATATATTATCAAAGAAAAATTTTAATGGGCTTCCTCAAAGCCAAACTGAAAGCGTAGATATCACACCATATTTACTGTATATTTTCATAAACTCATTTTTCTGCGAAGTGCCTAGAAGTATGTATTAGACCAAGGATTCTCATATCACTCTTCTGGTACTGGTAATTAATGTGCCCATTAAGAACACCCATCTGCTCACTTCATTTTTATAATATTCAGTTGTATTCTTCTTTCCTGTAAATGCTGTCTTTATTCTTCATTGTGTATAGAAAGGACATATTTTTTTATTCATTTCTCTAATTTTGGAACCTAAGCTAATACTATTTCATTATGTGAGTAGTGCCACAATAAAATTACAATGCAGCTATCTCTGTAATATGTCACCACAGAAACTCGTGGGTAAATACTGAGAAATGTAGATTGCAGCTGGACTGGAACTTGCTATGACCTTGTTATCACCAAACTCACCGAGGCCACTTCTCTCTTCTTAAATCCTGGAAATAAATATGTGTGCCACCTGGCAAGGACATATTTTTAGTTTTGTTTTGCTCCCACTCTTGCTTTTCTAAGAAACATTTATGCTGACGTCTATGAAGTTGAGCTTGTTCTCATTCCCATCAGACTTGATAAAAATTCCCTTTGGTTCACATCAATTTTTTACTGGAGGAAGCTCAATGAAGTTTTGATTTGTATTGATTTATAGTTCTGTGATATTTAGTAGAATTTAATGTTTTTGCATGTTTATTAGCCCTTTATTTTTCATCTTTTGAAAATTGATATTATAGCTGATTGATTTATTGACTAGGGTGTTTGATTTCTTATTTATTTATTTAGGCCTCTCAAAAACTCTATCTTATTTTGTGATTTGTAAATTTTGTATAGATATACAAAAACAAAAGTTATGAAAGTGAAAGAAAATTATCTAGGAGACAAAAGTAACGGCAAGAAGGGCAAGAAAAGATGAAATATGGGAGTATATGGTTAACTACAATATGCACATGTATAAAAACTTAAAAACCAAATTTAAAAAATATAAGAAACAGTTAATATATTCCAAAACAAGTAATGTTTGAATCTGACAGTATCATGTGATAATACATATTTTATTGACTATTAAAACCTGCTTTCCCATATTACGCTGAATATAAATCCAAATGAAGAACGCACCTAAGAGATACTAATGAACACATATATTTAAGCATACATTGAAGGTAAAACTTCCTTTATGATATTATGTGATATTGTTCTCTTCTATGAGGAGAAGGAGTTAAGGAATAGTAATGATTTCTTCACTAAAGGAAAAGTAACAAGACTCTTGATATGTACTTAGAAAAAGTTTTAAACTTGACTCCGGATGAGGAGGAAAGTACCCTGTGCTAATTTCCAATACACTGTTCATATTTTTCTCTGAAAAGAGATTGATCAAAACCCTGAAAAACAGACTAAGTCTCTCATAGCAGTTGAAAAGGCACACTGACACCCAAACACATATCCTCAAAAAATTCAAAATGCATGTTAGTTATTGATACTGACAATGGTGAGAGTAGGTTAAATTTAATTATCATGACAGTACCATTTTGTCTAAGGCTTTTGTACAATTAACCATAGTATATGCTACAGACAATGCTTTAAAATGATCCATAGCACAAGGATCCATGGAACAAAACCAGCAGTTATTTACTTATTTTTCACCATATGTTTATTTAACATCCCAACTGTAGCCTCGTCCCTCATCTCCTCCCAGTCCCACCCTCCCTCTTTCTTCTCCCAACCCCCCTTTCCCTAGTCCACTGAAATGGGGAGTCTTCCTCACCTGCAATCTGACCCTAGCCTATCAAGTCTCATTAGGACTTCCTGGATTTTCTTCCACTGTGGCCTGTGAACCAAAAACAGGCAACTAAGTTCATGTCAAAGACAGTCCCTGCTCCCCTTACTAGGGAACTCACATCAAACTGAGCTGCCTATTGCCTATGTCTGAGCAAGGGGTCTAGTTCCTCTCCATTCATAATCCTCAGTTGGTACATCGGTCTCTGCAGGCACTCTTGGGCCCAGATTTTTGGCTCCGGTGGTCTCTTTCTGGAGCCCTTGTTCCCTCCAGGTCCTTCTGTTCTCCATTTCTTCCCTGCACTCTTCAATGTTTGGCTGTGAGTCTCTGCATCTGCTTCAATTGCTCCCCTGTTGGGTGGCGACTTTCAGAGGACATCTGTGGTAGGCTCCCCTCCTGTCCCCTTTCTTCTACCACTTCAGCAGTTACTCTGAGTGCCACAGAGTCTTGCCCACCATCCCTATATTGGGTACTGGCTCTTTGACTCTAGCCTTCTACTTGGTTCTTGGTTTGATTCTTTCAGTTCGATGGAAAGATCATTTCAGCTAGCCCTTTTACAAATGGAATTTGAGTTGGAGCCAGTAATATTTTGACATTTACTGACTAAAATTGTAAGCAAAGATTCTGAAAACTTATGTTACATTCAGGCATTCATTTGTCAAACAAAAAATGTCAATCATCGCTAATAATGAACATGAACTCCTTTGTCCAATGGGTGTTGCTTTTTCACAAATGTTGATGTTTCATCAGCGTTCTTTTAAATATTAATGTGAGTTTCTTTGATATGTAATACAAGGATAAAATAGTATCTGTATTATTATTCTCAAAGAACCTGAGAATGCATAGCAGCTCTGGGTGATAGCAGCCTAAAGACAGGAATTTATGGTAACTCCTTGGCTCATTCAATTGTTATTTGCCAAACATTTTTGTGAATTTCTACTTTATTATTATTATTATTATTATTATTATTATTATTATCATTATCATTATTTAAAATTTATTAACTTTGTATAAATAAAGTTGTAGCTCCCTCCCTCATCTCCTACTAGTACCACTCTCTCACATTCTTTCTTCCCTATCCTTCTACCCTAGTCCTCTGATAGGGGAAGTCCTTCTCCACTGCTGTCTGACCCTAGATCCTCTTTTCTGGGCTAACTAGGTCACTCCACCAGGGAGAAGTGAGCAAGGAGCAACAACCTAGTTCATATCAGAGACTGTCTCTTCCTAGGGAACACACATGGAGACTGAGCTGTGTATGGGCTACATCTGAACAGGCGGTCTATGTCCTCTCTATGTATAGTCTGTGTTTGATGCATCAGTCTCTGCAGTCCCCTAAGGGTCCTGCATTTTTTTGGCTTTGTTGGTCTCCTTTGGTGAATCCTATCCCCCCTGACCATGTTATTAGGACTTCCTCTTCTTCCATAAGACTCCCAGTGCTCTGTCCAAAGTTTGGCTGTGAATCTCTGCACCTGCTTTGATTCGCTGCTGGGTGGAGTCTTTCAGAGGACATCTGTGGTAGGCCACCATCCTGTTCCCTCTTTTCTACCACTTTGCATCTATTCTGTTTTCCCTTCTGAAGGAGAACTAAGCACCATCCCTAGGGTCCTCCTTGTCATTTATCTTCTTTAGGTGTTTAGAATTTAGCATGTTTATCCTACGTAATATGATTAATATAAATTTATGACTGACTTTACACCATGTGGGTCTCTCTGATTCTGGGATGCCTCACTCAGAAGTATCTTTTCTAGTTCCATCCATTTCCCTGGAAATTCATGATTTTCTTGTTTTTAATAGCTGAATATTGTTTTGTTGTGTAAATGTACCAATATTTCTGTATTCTTTGGTTGAGGGACATCTACATTGTTTCCAGATAATGGCTATCATGAATAAAGCTGCTATAAACATAGTTGAGCAAAGATTCTTTTCATATGGTTGAGCATCTTTTGGATATATGCCAAGGAGAGGTGTAGCTGGGTCTTGAGGGAACACTATTCTGAGAAAGCACTTAGATGGTTGATTTCCAAAGTGGTTGTATAAGTTTACATTTCTACCATCAATGGATGAGGATTCACCTTTCTCCATAACCTCTACAACATGGATGTCACTTGAATTATTTTTTTCCTTATTTTTGATCTTAGTCATTCTGATGGGTGTGAGATGGAACCTCAGAGTAGTTTTGATTTGCATTTTCTTGATGGTTAAGGACTTTGAATGTTTTGTTGTTGTTGTTGTTGTTGTTGTGTGTGTGTGTATGTGTGTGTGTGTTTCACTGCTATTTGATATTCCTCTGTTGAGAATTCTTTGTTTAGCTTGGTACCTCATTTTTTGAAATTGGATTATTTGGTCTGTTGGTGTTAAATTTCTTGATTTATTTATGTATTCTGGATATTAGCCCTCTGTCTGATGTAAGGTTAGTGAAGATCATTTCCCAGTCTGTAGGCTAGCATTTTGTTCTGTTGACCATGTCGTTTGCTTTACAGAAGCTTTCAGGACATCCCATTTATTGATTGTTGATCTTAAAGCCTGTGATATTGATATACTATCCAGGAGGTTTTCTCCTACCCAATGAATTCAAGGCTCTTCCCAATATTTCTTCTAATGGATTTAATGTGCCTGGCTTTATGTTGAGGTTTTTGATCTACTTGGACTTTACTTTGCGCAGATGCTAAGTATGGATCTAATTACATTTTTTTCTACAGATAGCCCTTCAGTTAAACCAGCACCGTTTGTTGAAGATGCTGTCTTTTTTCCATTGTATGGTCTTGAGATCTTTGTCAAAAATCAGGTGTCTATAGGTGTTTGGGTTTGTTATCGATCATTCCTTGGATTCCATTGATCTTCCAGTCTGTTTCTATGCCAGTACCATGCGGTTTTTACTGATATTGCTCTAGTGTACAACTTGAGGTCAGGGATGGAGATTCCTCCAGATGTTCTTTTATTGTACAGGATGACTTTAGTTATTCTGGGTATTTTTGTTTCGTTTTGTTTTTCTGTATAAAATTGAGGTGTGTAAAGAATTGTGTTGGTATTTTGAGGGGAATTGGATTAAATCTGAAGATTGCTTTTAGTAGGATGGTCATTTTCATTATATTAATGCTACCAGTCCATGAGCTTGGGAGATCTTTCCATATTCTGATGTCTTCAATTTCTTTCTGTGGAGACTTAAAGTTTTTATTATTATTATTATTATTATTATTATTATTATTATTATTATTATTATTTTAGCAAGTCTTTCACTTGCAAGGTTAGAATTACACCAAGGTACTTTATATTATTTGTGGCTATTATAAAGGGTGCTTTTTTTCCTAATTTGTTTCTCAGTCCTTTTGTCTTTTGTATACAGGAGGGCTACAGATTTTTTTTTTTTTGAGTTAGTTTTGTATCCTGCCATGTTGCTGAAATTGTTTATCAGCTGTAGGAATTCTCTGGTAGAATATTGGGGATCACTCATGTATACTATTAATTCCTCTGTGAATAATAATACTTTGACTTCTTCATTTCCAATTTGTATCCCCTTGATCTTCTTTAGTTGTCTTACTACTCCAGCTAGAACTTCCAGTACTATGTTGAAGAGATAAGGAGAGAGTCAGCAGCTTTGCCTTATTCCTATTTCAGTAATACTGATTTAAGTTTCTCTCTGTTTAGTTTGATGTTGGCTCTAATGTTGCTGTATAATGCATTTACTCTGTTTAGTTATGTGCCTTGTATCCTTGATCTCTCCAGAACTTTTTTTAAAAAAGCTATTAGTCCTTTTGATTGTAAACTAGGTAATGAGACATGTCATAATAATGTTGGGATGTCAGTTACAGAGACAAAAATGTGATTAAAATGTATTCAAAGAACGTTATATTTTTTCTCATTTTTCTTTTTTTATTTTTATTATTACATTTTATTAACTCTGTATCCCAAGTTGTAGCCCACTCCCTCATTCCCTCCGAATCCTACCCTCTATCTCTCATCTCCTCCCTGCCCCTTTCCAAGTCCACTGATTGGGGAGGACCTCCTCCCCTTTCATCTGATCCTATTTTATCAGGTATCCTCAGGACTGGTTGCAAAGTCCTCCTCTGTGGCCTAGCAGGACTGCTCCTCCCTTGTGGTGGGGGGAGGGGAGGTCAAAGAGCCTGCCTTTGAGTTCCTGTCAGAATAGTTCTTGTGTTGGATTTGCTCAAAAGCTTTATCAGGATCTAAGAAGATTATCATGTGGCCCAGGACTAGGGAGTTCCAGTGCACAATTCTACCAGACCTTCATAGACAGCTAATAACAATACTCTAAACTATTCTACAAAATAGAAACAGAAGGAACATTATCAACTTCATTCTACGAGTCCACAGTTCACCTGATAATTAAACCGCACAAAGACCCAACAATAAAAGAAAAGTTCAGACCAATTTCTCTTATGAACACTTATGGAAAAATACTCAATAAAATATTTGCAAGCTAAATTCACATAAAAGATATCATCCACCATGACCAAGTAGGCTTCACCCAAGACATGAAGGGGTGGTTCAATATACAGAAATCCATAAATATAATCTACCATATAAACAACCTGAAAGAAAAAATAAACCACATGATCATCTTCTAGTGAATTTTTAAAATTTTAAATAAAAGTGATCTCATTTCATAATATTTTGTATTTATACACTTTACATCCTATTGTACCCTCCCCCTCTTCTACAGGCAATGCCCCTCTTGTACACCCTTACCCCAATTCTCCTCTCTACTTCTTAGAGAAAGAGGACATGCTCTGTGGGTTCCAAATAGCTGTGCACATTAAGTTGCTGCAGATCTAGGCAACCCCTCTCTTACTGAGGCCAGACAAGGAAGCTCAATTATGGAAAAGGGATCCAAACGAGGTATCAGAATCAGAGACAGTCCAGTTCCAGTTGTTGGGAGATCTATGTGAAGAACAATCTGGACATCTACTTCACATGTTCAGGTGTGTAGAACCAGTCGATGTATGTATGCTCTTTGGCTGGTGCTTCAGTCTCTCAAAGCCACCATACTCTGTAAGTCTTTTTGTAGAGTACTTGACCCTTTCAAACTTTCCTAGTTTACCTCAACTCTTTCATAGGTCTCCCTGAGCTCTATATAAAGTTTGGCTGTGGGTCTCTGCATCTGTTTCTGTGAGCTTCTGAGTGAACTCTCTCAGAGAAGTTATGCTAGATTCCTGTCTATAAGCATGGCAGTAATAGTGTCAGGGACTAGTACTATCCCATTGGATGAGTCTTAGGTAAGGCCAGTTTTTGGTTGGCCAGTCCCTCAATCTTTGCTCCATCTTTTTGCTCCATATATTATAATCTGGAAAAATTTAGGTTTTGTGGGTGTTTTGGTGTCCTTATTCATATAGTAAAAGGCCTGCCTGGCTACAGGAGGTGGCCATTTCTGGTTCTATCTTCTCTGCCACTAGGAGTCTCAGTTAGGGTGACTTCATAGACTTCCTGGGGCTCCCATATCCTAAGTCTCTGGAAAAATCCCAGAAATTCCCCCACTTCTGATTTCTAATTTCTGTAATCTCATCTGGGCAACCTGACCTCCTGCCTTCCCTATTCCTAATCTTCTCCTGTGCTCATCACTCCATTCCTTCTGTTACCCAGTTTCTTCCTCCACCCATGTCCAATTCTTATTTTATGCTCCTTTATGAGTGAGATTCAAGCATCCTCCCTTGAACCTTCTTTGTAACTTAACTTCTTTGGGCCTTTGGTTTGCAGTGTGGTTATCCTGTACTTTATGGCTAATATCCTCTTATAAGTCAGTACATACTATGCATGTCTTTCTGGATTTGGATTACCTTACTCAGGATGATTTTTTTTTTTTTTAGTTCCTACCATTTTTTTTTTTCTGCAAATTACGGATGACCTTCATTTTAATAGCTGAATAGAATTCCATGTGTAATTATACCATATTTTCTTCATCCATTCTTGTTTGAGGGACATTTGGATTGTTTCCAGTTTCTGGCTATTATGAAGAAAGTTGCTATAGACATAGTTGAATGTGTGTCCTTTTGATATGGTGGAGCATCTTTTGGGTATATGCCCAGGAGTGGTATAGCTGGATCTTGAGGTAGAGCTATTCCAGATTGTTTTTGCAGTGGTTGTAGATGTCCATACACCCACAAGCACTGGAGGAAGGTTCCCCTTTCTCCACAACCTCATCCAGCATGTGCTTTTGCTTTAGTTTCTGATCATAGCCATCTGGGCAAGGTTGGATATGGAATCTCAGAGTAGTTTTGGCTTGCATTTTCCTGATGCCTAAGGACATTGAAAGTTTTTAAAGTGTTTCTTGGCCATTTGAGAATACTCTGTTGAAAATCTTCTGTTTAGCTCTGTACCATGTTTTTTAATTGGTTATATAGTTTGGCTATTGGGGTCTCATTTCTTGATATATATATATATTTCTTTGAATATATAAACTGTTGTTTTGTTGCTGTTGTTGTATTCAAGACAGGGTTTTTCTGTGTATCCTTGGCTGTCCTGGATTTGCTTTGTAGATCAGGATGGCCTTGAACACACATCTTCTGGCCTCAGCTTCTGCCTCCCCAAGTGCTGTTAATTTTCATCTTTATTAGAATAATTTCACAAAAGTGAAGAAGAGTAGTAAACATTGGCATGAAAATTTTGTGAAATGTTTACAGGATATGCATTGGAAAGAGGCAGGGAGGAGATGAGGGAGGGAGGGTAGGATTGGGAGGGAATGAGGGAGGGGGTTATGCTGGGATACAAAGTAAATAACCTGTGATTAATATAAAAAATAAAAATTAATTTAAAAAGTCTGCTCATCACTCCTATGATTACTTATGGGCAGATTTCTAACCTCTTTTAGCAAACTGTATGTTGCTTCCTTCTGAGCTTACTAATTGCATTTGGTGAAAACAGAAACAAAAGATGTCTGCTGGAAGGCATTGATGTCATGAGGAAATCAGATATAAACATACCTTATGGGAGTTCTCCTTCCACAGCCTAGAGCCCTGAGGAGGTGCCAAACAGCTGGTACTCTATCAGAGCTGCATGCTGCATGGTTCAGCAAACAGAAATGTCCTGTAGCCAGCAAGGCTTTCCTGCAGTTTTCTTGCTCATATTTTTTGTTTTCAAATTGCCTATTTTTATTGAGAAAGTGTGGCTAAATATCTATGACTGCCAAGCTATTGAGAATTGAAGAAGCAGGGAAAAACGCCCTTATTTCCTGGTATCCTGAACTTTGAGCAATGTTAATGGGAGCTGTGTGAGCATAAAAGAAATGCAGGGGCAGCAGGATTGCACCCTCAGTGGCTTCTAAAGTGCAGCCTGAGCAGCAAGTTACTTTATAAGTTTGTTGAGTAGATTCAGAGGCTATTTAAGGGGTGAATACATTTACCATGTGCCTGTTCATTTATACCAGCTGCTCCAATGAAGCTCTGCTTTTATGAAATGAAGATTATTTTTGCTATTTAAATAGTCCCCTTTATTCAGCAGTGTGTCTTTCACTGTAGCATAGTGCTTCCTTGAGAAACTTTGTGCAGTAATATAAAAGAGTACAGTTATAATTGGGCATCAGATGAGTTAGGTGAAAGATCCCTGAAATGCCAAAAACTATAAATGATCTAATCATTATCTGAATGTCAATGTATTTGTATATAATCCATCTCATTCACCTGAGACAACCTCTAGGTTACCTGTAATTCCTAAGACAAAGTAAGATCTCTGCATAATTTTACAGTATACTCTGTAGGGAATACATACATGCATATATATATATGTATATGTGTGTGTGTGTGTGTGTGTGTGTATGAAGACTGTAGTTGAATTAGTACTCTATACAAAAGAGTACCTTCAACTTAGAATTGGTGGGAACCAGAGATACATAATCTATGAATACAGAGTCTCAATTCTATAATTCCTGATGATTATGTGTGCTCATCTTCAACAGAAGATAGTAAGTAGCAATGTACTAAATAAGATTTAGGACTAGACAGCCAGAATTAATGATTGATATGTTTCCAGAATATCACTTGCCATTTAATAAATCTGTTATTACATCTTTAAATTTCAGTGACACAAAATAACATCATAACCCTTCTTTAGAAAACATAATAACCATAATCAATAAAGCACTTTATAAAATGAAAAATAGTTGTAGGTATCATCATTAGTATTAGCATCACCTTCATTCATTACTGTAGCCATCACTGTTATCATCCCCACAATCATCACTACCATAATCTCTGTCATGTCATCACCATCATCAGCAGCATCATTTTTTTCTGTTATCAGTACCATTATCATCATTGTCCTCTTTCTTCTCACTGACCTCACCATCATTGCCATCTCACTCATTTACTCTTTTATGTATGATTTAATAATAATTTTAGGCCAACAGTAGCAGCAACACTTGGTAGGGAAAATTCTCCTTTATCTTTTCATAAAATGTTTATTGCAACTCAAAAATGTTAATCTAGTAGTTTAACTATTAGCAAAGTACAGAGTTATAATTGAATATATAAACTAAAAATAAGGATTATCAAAGAAAAGATAGAAAAAATAAGTATCTTTATTTTTTAGTAAAATGTTTAAAGTAAAGGTGCCATGAAAATTATGAATGATTTCAAGACTTATTTACATACAGCTCTGGTGCACATAGCCCTGCTAATTGTACACTGAATTAATGAAATGGCTAGAAAACACATTGCTCTGAAAACACATTGCTTATATCACAGTCAGTAGTATTTTTCTCCCTTTAGAAAACCCAAGTATATGCTGTTTTATTTGACAGTTATTCTTAGATTTTTTTAACTCCTTTCTACCAAGACCCTCAAGAAAGAAAGAAAGAAAGAAAGAAAGAAAGAAAGAAAGAAAGAAAGAAAGAAAGAAAGAAAAGAAAGCAACAGAAAAAGAAAGAAAAGAAAAGGTAAGGAAAAAATACCCCCAAGACCAGCATGGTAATCTATGCATCTGTAATTTGAAGTAAAAAAAAAAAAATAAGAATATCAATGTAGAAATGACGACAGCTGTGGTTACTTCAAATTTGCTACTACATACTTAGTAAATAATTTCTTTCCATCTTTTCCCCATTAATGTTAGAGATTTAAATCTAAATCTCAAAATTTTGATTTGTACACTCAAAGTATAATAACATTGGTTTTCTCATCTTAAAATGACAACTTTAAATAATTTTAAATTATGTCATTTAATTTATTTATTTATTGATGTGCTAGAGTATGTGTGGTATACGTGTACTTAGGCAGACTCATGGATCTTAGAGGACAATTTAAGAGTCAGTTTTCTCCTATTCAGACTGAACTCAGATATTAAGGTTTGGCCACAGGTCAGATCTGTCAGCAAATACACTTACATGCTGAGACATTTCAGCAGTTTTCAGTAAATTCCTTTTAGGTGACACACGTAACCAGCACTCAGATAACAATTCTGGCATATGTTATGACATTCCAGTTTCCAAAACAATGTTGTAATAAAAGATCTGGATTTTAATAGTAGCTGCTTCCATGCTGTATTGCTACTTTGCTTATTGTACAACTTCCTTACAGATGCATCTTGACAATTACAGCCTAAAGAAGCAGGAAAAGTTTAAAACAGCGTAGTCCAGGTGCATTATCTATAAATTCTAAGCTAAAACGTTCACTGTACGTATAACAGATTTCCCTCTGACCCAAGTTACGTGGCACTATTGGTCTTCTTGCAGAGCTCCTGTAATCTCCAGGTTGTTTTCTTTTTTGGCCCACTTTTCTACAAGACTCCCTACTCATCATCCAATGTTTGGCTGTTAATTTCAGCATCTGTTTTAAGGCTTTGCTCGGTAGAGCCTCTCAGAGAACAACTGTGATAGGCTCCTATCTGTAGGCTTAGCCAAATGTCTATCATAGTGTCAGGGGTTAGCACTCCCCTATTGAGTGGTTCTTTATGTGGGCCAGGCATTGATTGGACATTCCCTCAATTTCTGCTCTATCGTTAACCCTATACATCTTGTACGCAGGGTAAATTTTGGGTGGAAGTGTTTGTGAGGGGGTTCATTTCCCCTCCCTCTGCTCAGAGACTTGTCTAGTTACAGGGCATTATCTTCGTTCTCTATGGCCTGTTACCAGGAATTTCTGCTTGAGCCCACCTCATCTCCTACCAGTAGCCTACCCTGACATTGATTTTCAGCTAGTCAAAGAGATGTTCCAGCCTTCAGTTTCTCTTTTCTCTACAGTCTTTCTGTTCTCCTGTGCCCATTCCCACACCATCCCCATTTCTGATCTCCACCCTCCTAATATTCTGCATGCCCTTTCCTACCTTGTTCCCTCTCTTCTACTACTACCTCTGTCTATTCTATTTCCTCATCCAAGTAAGATGTATGCATAATTCCCTGGATCTTCCTTGTTACTTGACTTCTTTGAGTCTGTGCCTTGTAGTATGTTTATCTGTACTATATGGTTAAAATTCACTTAAAAGTGAATACATACCATGTGTGTATTTCTGGATCTGGGTTAGTTCACTCAGGATAATCTTTTCTACTTCCATCCATTTGCCTGCAAATTTCATAATTTCTTATAGATGAGTAGTGTTCTATTGTATAAATTTGCCACAATTTCTTTATCCATTCTTCAGTTGAGGATCATTTAGGTTGTTTCCAGTTTCTGGCTGTTACTAATAAAGCTGCTATGAAGATAGCTGAGCAGTTGTTTTTGTTGTATGTTGGAGAGTCTTTTGGGTATATACCAGGAGTGGTATAGTTGGGTCTTGAAGAAGAGCTATTCTAAAATTTCTGAGAAAGTCCCAGATTGATTTTCAGAGTGTTTGAACAAGTTTGGACTCCCACCAGCAAGGGAGGAGTGTTCTCGCTTTTCCACATCATTGCCAGCATGTGCTGTCACTTGAGATTTTGATCTTAGCCATTCTGACTAGTGTGAAATGAAATCTCAAAGGCATTTTGATTTACATTTCCCTGATGACTAAGGGCTTTGAACATTTCTTTAAGTGCTTCTCGGCCATTTGAGATTCCTCTGTTAAGAATTCTCTGTTTATTATTTTGCCCCATTTTTGTAATTGGGTTATTTTGTTAATTTTCATGTGCTTTTCTAGTTCAATATATATTTTGGATATTTGCCCTGTGAAGGATTTTGATTGGTGAAGACCTTTTCCTAATCTTTAGACTGTCATTTTGTTCTATTGATTGTGTCCTTTGTTTTACAGATGCTTTTCTGTTTTAAGAGGTTCCATTTATTAATTGTTGATCTTAGTGTCTTGGTGTTCTGTTCATAAAATTTTCTCCTGTGCCAATGAATTTGAGACTCTTCTCCACTTTCCCTTATAATAGATTTAGTGTATCTGGTGTTACATGAGATCTTTGATCCACTTGGACTGGAGTTTTGCACAGGGTGATAAGTATGGATCCATATGCATTTTCTACAGGGAGACATCCAGTTACAACAGCTTTATTTATTAAAGATAATTTATTTTATTCAATTATATTGTTTTGAATTCTTTGTCAAAAAATCAAGTGTGAATAAATGTGTCATTTTATTTCTGGATCTTTGGTTAGAGTCTATTGATAGCCCAGTCCATTTCTATGCTAGTACCATAAGATTTTTATTACTATTGTTCTGTGGTATAGCTTAAAGTCAGATATTAAAATACCTCTAGTTCTATTATTGTATAGAATTGTTGCAGCTATTTGTTTTGTTTTGTTTTTCATATGAAGTTTAGAATTGTTCTTACAAGGTTTATAAAAAACTGTACTTAAAAAAACAAGTAAATACTGAATTTTCATTCACTGGAAATTTTATAAATAGTAAATAACAAAACTCAGGTCCCTAATTAATATTAGGCTAAAACTTGAATGTAAGACATGTTAATTATTTTAAGTATATTCAACATTCTTTCTGAATCTTCAGGGATGTGGAATATTAAAAAATGACAAATGACAAGAAAAGATTATGGATGCTTCATTTTTCATCCAACCAGATTTGAATTTTCACAGTAAGATTTCTCTCCATTTGTCTCTTATTCTTTTCATCTCCAGGCATGCTAATGTTTAGCACATGCTGTGAAAAACTTTGTCCACCTATATTTTAGAAATTAAGTTGTATTTGATTATTTTCAATTTTTTCTGATACACTAATAATATATAAGTAATAAGTAATGTATGGAAAGCAGAAAAAAAAAGCCCTACATTTTAGGAATAATTACATGGTGACTAGAAACTTCCAATGTCTTTACATGTGAAACCTGTAATTCTCTTTCTTTTAAATACATTAAACTGTCCCTCACCATATTATGTGAACAAGTCTGAAAGAGGAGAGGGAAGGTAAAGGATTAGACAAACAAAAATTCACTGCACCTCCAAAATACAGAAAGAAAGGACAACACTGTGGTTCAAGTAGCAGGAGCATGATTCCAGGGACACTGGGCTGCAGCATCAGCTAGTAAACAGAGACCGATTAAAACCCAGGAATCCTGGACTGAAGGTTGGGAAAAGGAATGAAGAATACAATATTGGGGTTTTGGCAAATCAAAGTCTGTTATACACATGTGTGTGAATGTCAAAATGAAATATAATTTTTTGTACAGTTAGTAGAGATTAATAAAACTTAACAGTTAGAATTATGTCTTTTTAAATGTTTTTTTAAATTATTTTCTTCAACGTTTATTCATTATATGTCCCGACTGAAGCCTCCTCCCTCAACTTCCCCATTCCCATCCTCCCTTCTTCTTATCTCCTTCCCCTAGTCTACTGAGAGGGGGAGTTCTCCACTATTGACATTTGCCCATAGCTTGCTAAGTCTCATCAAGACTGCCTGTATCCTCTTCCTCTGTGGCCAGAATTATATCTTTACCTTTGAATGGACATTCAGAAAAGTCCTTAACATATATGCTTATAAGGAAAACACCTGCCTTTCAACAACTCTGAGGAGTGTGTATGCCTTACCAACAATTGTGCTGTATTAAACATGATTTGCTTATCTGAACCAATGAGATTATGGAATTAAGTGTATTTATTAAGATTCTTAGAAATATAGCTTATTTATTACCTATTCCATAAATGTACTTTGTTTTGTATGTATATATTTATATGTGTATAAGAGGATATACCATCATATTCATGTGTGTGAAAAAAACGCATATGTGTAGCTGGATGTGCTTTTGCTTGTGTATGTGTATGGAGACCAAATTCAAACTGTGTTTATAATATTTTAGAAGTTGTCCTCAATGCTTTTGAGACAGGTTTTCTTTTTGATTTTTCAAGTTTATTTTTTATTTTAAGATTTTTTATTATTATCATTTATTACAATTTATTCAATTTGTATCCCTACTGTAGCCCCCTCTCTCATCTCCTCCCAATCCACTCTCCTCCTACGCTCTTCCCCTAGTCTATTGATAAAGGAGGTCCTCCTCCCCTTCCATCCGACTCTAGCTTATCAGGGCTCATCAGAACTGGTTGCATTGTCTTTCTCTGTGGCCTGGCAAGGGTGCACTCTACCAGGGGGAGATGATCAGAGAGCCTGACACTAAATTCATACCAAAGAAAGTCCCTGCTCCCCTTACTAGGGACTCCACTTGGAGAATAAGTCTATGGGCTACGTCTGAGTCTGGGTTTTAGGTCCTCTCCATTCATTGTCCTTGGTTGGGGTATCAGTCTCTGCAGGACCCCCAGGGATCAGTTTTTATGTTTCTGTTGATTTCCTTTTGGAGCTCCTAGACAGGATTTCTTACTGATCTGTAGCTCCTGTAGTCCATACTGGTTTCAGAAGCAAGCCTTATAGATTCACCCATCTCTGATTTCATAATGGTGTCCTTACAAGCATGCACCAAAATTCTCAGCTGTTAACCTTGGTTTTGGTCATCGAGCTTAGGTCCTCACACATAGGCAACAAATACTCTATTGATAGAGCTATATCTCCAGTTTTAATATTAGTTTTTATTTATTGTATTAGTTAGAGTATTAATTTTAATTTCTGATACTGTGAAATGAATCTTTCCCCAATCTACTAAGTAAAATATTGAAATCTTGTTGACCAATGTGGTAGTATTTGGAAATAACTAACAATAAAAAAACCCTACAGACAAACATCTCAATATTGGAACTAGAACAATTTTAAAAAGAAAAATGGTAAGGTATAAAGCCAGTGGATAGCAATGTCAACTTTTGACATACTTCCTTAAAATGGGGCATATGCATTCACCAATATGCATTTATGTAGAAATAACTGTAGAAAACTTTGGAGAATACTCATATAGCGTACCTGTCTCCTGTTCCAGAAACTAATCTATCCTACTGTCAATATTGTTGGATCATATGATAGTCCTTCATGGCAGCTTTTTTCTTCTATAATATGTTCTCTCTGTGTGTGTGCCTCTCTTTTACAACACATTCCTCTGAGTCTCTGTAAAGCAAAAAAAAAAAAAAAAAAATTGACAAATCATGACCAGATTTTCTTTAAACTAACTGTCATGGAAATCCTTGGATTTTTTAGTATATACAAATAACCCTGTCCAATTGCACTTCTAAAATGTTGGTTTTTCATTACAAGTCTGTTTAATTGTGCAATTCTGGAAACTAGGTCCGAACTAACGACCTGTGCCCTAACTAACTATCTATAGACCTATAATTTATGTAGATATTGTTGGTGAATAAGATTTTTTATTATTATCATTTATTACAATTTATTCAATTTGTATCCCTACTGTAGCCCCCTCTCTCATCTCCTCCTGAAAACTGGATTTCAGCTGACAATGTCAGTGTGGTAATAATTCTTGTCATGGGGGTAGAACAACCCTATACATATATTAGTCAGAAAATACTTATTAAGTAATTCCTGTATTTTTCAGTGTATCAGTTACTGGATTCCAAAAAGAAGCAAGAATATCTACATTCTGCAAGCTGAAATTCTATGTGGGAGATTGATAGGTGAATCATAGGTCATGTTTACTACTAGCAAAAATGATGAGTATGCCTTAGGCAATTAGTCCTGTATTTCACTCAGAATGTAGCATAGTTTTCTAGAAATAAGATTTCAAATAAATGTTGACAGATATGTTGATAAGGATAAGAATTTGGGCAGAATATTAAAAGAATGCATCATGTGACCATGTAAAAGATTTTTCTCCTTGTAGTATGGTTGAACATCTTTTAGATGCCCATGAGTGGTATAGCTGGATCTTGAGGAAGTGCTATTCCCAGTTTTCTGAGAAAGTGCCAGATTGATTTCCAAAGTGATTGTACACATTCCATTCCCACTAACAGTGGAGAAGGGATCCCCTTTCTCCACATCCTCACCAGCATGAAAACAACCTATATGATGTGCCTCAACTGAAGAATGGATACAGAAATTGTGGTACATTTACACAATGAGGTACTACTCAGCTATTAAAAGCAAGGGAGGGAGGGGGTACCCTTGGGATGTAAAGTCAATAATCTAATATATTTTTTAAAATAATTTTCTCTATCTGAAGATATATTTTAGTATAACTGGAGCATAAATATTTTAGTGAGTATGATGTATGATCTAAGTCTTAAAATATAGGCCTAATTGAGTTATAAAGACAATTGCACAAAATAGATTGAAATATTGCCCTTGTGTAACAAGGAGCCACTGAAATGTTTCTTTCTAGGAAACAGAGTGACTAGGCATTGTTATGTAGGATATTTACTGTGATGGTGGTGCATGGAAATAGTCAATTAATTTCAAGACATTTGGGTAAGAGAAGAAGAAGAGTTTAACTTTTTAAAAAATGAACTTTTTATCATGACCTCAAATGTGTTATACTTAAACATTATATAAAAATAAATCTATGCATAACTCAAAGATACTGATCTTAGGAAAGATTACTAAAATGCCAAACAGAGTGAGCTGTGAATGTAGTGACTTGTAAAATATGGGACAGGAACATGACTAGTATTGCTTGGATCGCTAGTGTCAAGCCTGTCACTTCTATAGAGTACATCTGAGTTCACCATGAATTTCATGGATGGAAGTCTCTGTGGGGAGATCTGTCAATTCAGGTCAAGCATAGTTTGTTTCCCCTGCCATCTATATTATTTTAAAATTCTTTGATAGAGTAATCTTTCTTATTCCTTTTCTACAACTGTCTCATCATTTCATATCCTCTCTTGAATATCAGATTGCTCTTTGTTAGACAAAATGTCCAACTTCAAGTGGAAAAGAAAACTGATTTTCACAAATAAGAGATGCTGGATCTGTCCGAGGCTTGTGAACTCAGATGCAGTTTTATCTTTGCCTGGCAGAGTTATGCTCAGTCTGTGAGTGTTCCCTCTTCCTTTCAAGTTTGTGTCAGGCCTCAAGAGCCTCTTCAGAGGTCACCAGATGAAAAGGCCCTTTGTAGAAATATTTTTAAAGATCTGGATACTGCATTTAAACATATCTTGACTTAAAATGCTTCTTTTTCTATGCATAGTAAAGTTAAATATGCCATTAATTTCTGCTTTACTACTAGCAAATTTAACCACTTACCTTCAAACCTCTTTATTCTAGTCTCCCTATAAATTAGAATATCGGTCATTATATAAATTGAATAAGAAGCCACATATCTTTCCTTAAGTGTTGTAGAAACACTCAGATTTAAACAGCATCATAAGACTATACTCTAGGCTTGTAGCAGAAATCCATTCTTTGTTATATTTTACATATATATGTAATATATATTATACACATGAGTATTGTAAATCAGTAAAAAGAATTTGGCAATTCCTGGTTGGATATTTGCATATGGTTGTTTCATATTCTCTTCCAGTCAATCCCGCTTCATTCTGAAAACAAGCATTCAGAAAATGGCAGCGCTCCAAGACAGAAAGAACCCAAGCCTCCACATGGTAGTTTGGGGGTGAATGTCACAAATACTGACCTAGCAAGTTAAACATATATGGAATAATATATTAGAACTTTATTTCATTACTTATTTGAATGTTAGTTAAATATTTTCCCATAGTTTCTTTATTGTTCCACGCAACGAGAGTGATCATTGATATATCAACACAGCATCTGTTACTGTGTTCTGAGTCATTCCTGTCTGGCATTTTCATTACTATATGAATAATTAGAGTGCTTTATTATAAGCATTTATTTGCAAATATACTTCTTATTTTGTTAAGTTAATTGCTCAAAATACAGGTTATTCACACTTATCTGCTTTTCCATTGAAAGTTCAAAATGTCAATTTGTAGTTCTTAATCAAAATACAGATACAGTTTACAACAGAGACCTTGTACAAGCACCCAGACTGGAAAGAATCTTTACTAACCCATTATTTGACAGAAGGCTAATATCCAGGATATATAAAGAACTCAAGAAGTACAAGAACTCCACAAGGAGAGCAACAGAACCAAAAAAATCTGAACACAGGTGTCTTTCCTGAGACTGCTATTCCAACCAAGAACTATGCATGGAGATAACCTAAGACCCCTGCACAGATGTAGCCCATGGCAGTTCAGTATCCAAGTGGGTTCCATTGTAATAGGAACAGGGACTGTCTCTGACATGAACTGATTGGCCTGCTCTTTAATTACCTCCCCCTGAGGGGGAAGCAGCCTTACCAGGCCGCAGAAGAAGACAATGCAGCCACACCTGATGAGACCTAATTGATTAGGATCACAAGGAAGGAAAAGAAGTCCTCCCCTATCAGTGGACTTGGGGAGGGGCATGCATGCAGAGGGTGGAGGGAAGGATTGGGACGAGAGGAGGGAGAGAACCACAGGGCAGATACAAAGTGTGAAGGATGCTATAGAACCATAGTAATAGAAACAGCAAGGCAGTGGCACAAAACCAGATATGTAGATCAATTAAGTCATATAAAATATCCATACTTAACTCCATGTGGTTACAGCCCCTTGATAGTAGGCAGAAGTGACTCCAATGACACATGGTATTAAATAGAATATCTTCAGTGGATTGTGTAAGGAAACTGGATAATGATATGTAGAATAAAGAAACGACTTTTTTAAATCACCCTGCACAAACTCATTTTCATATGGATCAAAGACAATGGGAAAAATAAGAATCAATAAAGCAAAAACCCATGGGAAATTTGAATTTGTTTGACACTATGAAATAAAATTTAGTATCTAATAAAAAAAGACCTCAACATAACCTATGAAATTCTGATACCACTAGAAGAAACTATAGAAAATAAATTACAACACAGACACTTGAGTAGTTTCTAAATGAAGCTCTATTTGTTCCAAAATTAAGTCCAACAACCAAAGTATCACAAAAATAGTAGCAACCCAAAAGCTGAAAGAAAATATTTAATACATATATACCTAATTTTTACCTTGTAGAGGATTAATATCTGAAAGAGACAAACACGCACCTTTCACTAGAAGTTGACTCAAGTTTCTGTCTTCTGGAGTGACTCCAAGTTAAACACAACAGACTAGACCTTGAAGGTAGCATAACATAAGAGGGAAAAAAAAAAACATGAAACATTTATTTTTCTTTGCCTGGATTATCTCACTTAGTATGAATTTCCCAGTTTTCTCCACTTATATGCTTATTTCATAACTTCATTTTATTCACCTGAAAAATACCATTGTTTATATGTATCACAGTTTTGATACCATTTATCAATTGATAGGCTTTAGACTCTTTTAGTTTTTTAGCTATTGTGAATAAAACAGCAATGAAAAGAAATGAGTGCCTCTATAGCAACATATGTGTTCTTTGGATATTTGTAAAGGAGTGCTATAGATGGTTCATATGTTAGTTCTACTCCCAGAGTTTTAAATAAAACCAACATTTATTTCCCTAATGTCTATACCAGTTTGCAATCACATTAACCATGAATAAAAAAATTCCTTTTTATCACATCTGTGCTAGCATTGGTGATAGGAGAAGGAAAGCCAATTTTATTCAGTGGTGTTGTCACTAGAAAGCCGATCATGCTCTGATTGATGGTCCTGCATGCTTGGACATAGGTGCATTCCTAATTAGATTCAATGTGTTATATCTCTCTAACAAGATATAAAAGCAAAGGGGCATTGGATGTAGGAATGTGGAAGGAGCTGACACAGGATCTGAGATAAATACAAAAAAAAAAAAAAACATTGTACAAGTATATGAAATTCTCAAAGAATGAATAAAACTATGCTGAATTAAAAAGTTAAGAAATCCTAGTGAAATAAACCACTCCAAGTCTAAATACAGTTCACAAAAATTAACACAATAATTTATTTCTCATAAGAGATACTTATATTAATATTGGCTTGTGATTCCATCTTACCCTAGTCAGAATAGCTATCATCAAGAAATCACAACCATTCTGAAACAATATATCTTAACTGATTTTGAGAACTTCAGGTTTTCCTATTATTGCTACATTATTACACAAGGCAATTGGAATTCTGTGTATTCTTCAACCAGTAACTACCAAATTTCTACTTTAGAAACATGCTTTATTGCAACTTTGACTTTATAAATCCATTCTGTTTAAATTTCATCTTAGTCCTTACATTTTTGATAATAATTTTGCACATATATTCATAATGTATTTATATATTATAATAACAAAAATTTGAGATGTTCATAGATGAATAACAAAGATTATTACACTGTAGCAGAGAGTTGGGAAGTAATCCCGAGAGTTGCATTTGTGGGAACACTGTTGATCTTAAGTTGTTGCTTTGTCTGCTATTTGGGATTCAATCAGATCACAGGACTTGAGTTCACTTTGAGAGATATGATTCATGTACACCCTGATGCTACATGCATTTATTTGTTCTTCAGTAAGGGCAAACCTATATCTGGTTTTCTTGCCCCAACCCTTGCAACTTTATCAAAGAGTTGCCAAGATCTGTCCTTCACTTCCACCTGAGCCTAATTCATCTCCATATGTAACACAGTGGCAACTGTATATCTCATATTTCTTTCTAGTGTTGCAAATAGTGGTAGAGGGAACATGGAAAGGAATCTGGTGACAGAAATAAATTACTGTAGCTTGCATCTTGTCCTTAAGGAGATGCAAAAGACAACAGGCTAAAAGCATAGCAGCAGCTTAGAACTACAGACAAAAAGATTAATGCCAGGGATTTTTCACCACATGTGTATCTCCCATAGAAAAGTCAAAATGCCATGATGCATATGTGGCGTGAGTATGTTCTGGTGTCTAGAAATGTTTGGTAGAATTGTCTCTTACCAAATAAACAACAATATACCATTTTTAAGATGGGAAGGAAATGTAAACAGAGACCACATGAATGAGAACACTTGGCATTGTGGATGTATATGAAATGTCAATTTTTCTGAATATATGTCACAGTCAGAACAACTAAAGCTAAAGCATAGAATGGAAGGTAATCAATCTAAATAGTAAGCTATTTTCTATAGAAGGAGCTGTGTCATATGCCAATGTAGTGAGAACTCAGACTGATAAAATTGTTCTTTGTAATCCCAGAGAAAACAGCAGAGAAAGATGTCATTTTTAAGAGACAGAAATTGAGATCCTCCATGATTACTTTCTAATTCAACCTCAGTCACTGTTGCAAGAAAAATTACAGTTTAGCTAAATAGTCAGTGATTCTCACAGCTTGCAAATTTTGTTTCAAGCTAAGCTTGCAAGGTTTATTGCCAGAGGGAGTTATGCCAAGAGACATACCAATGTGCTTCATACATTGTTCAACTTCAGTGGGTGTCTGTAGCTTTAATAATGGGGTAAGAAGAGTTAGCATAGTTATCAGCACTGGTTTCATGTACATGCTTAGTGCTTTATTAGTATGTTCTTCATGTCAAGATATACAAAAGTCACTGTGCTTCACCCCATGCCCTGCTATAGAACTCTCCTCATTAAAGCCATCTGAGTTCTTCCTTTGCAGCTAGTGTTAGATGAACTTATTCCTGGAAAGGTCGTGATCAAGCTACGGTCTCAGGAACACTCAGTTGGCTTAGTTTTTTTTCTCATTCACCCTAGAAACTTAGAGAAGCTTCAGCTATAGAGCACTAATCCCTCCTGCTGACAACATATTTTGGTTGGGACATCTGTATGATCTAAATTGAACTATGTGTTGTTATGAAGAAAAGAGCTTTAATGAGATACAAATATTAGCTACTTTCCACTTTACAAAGGAAGTCTTAAAATAATTTTCATGATGGAACTATGGTTGATTTTATTCAGTCTATTCCAGGTAACTGTACCTGGTACTACTGTAGAACTGAATGAGGGGAATGCATTACCAAGTGTCTTCTCAGGACACCAACTGTACACCTACCTGCCTGGTGTTGATGGCACCCTGACATCAGTAAACAGCCTGACAAAATAAAAGAGCTGAGAAATCCTTATGGCAAATTTAACTGAGAAATACCTGCTTTCTGCATCAAGAGAATTGCCTGATAAATGTTTTGTGGAATTTGAAAGTCATTCCAAAATTAGTTTCAACAAACTGACTGTAGATGACAGTGCCCAAATGTGTTTTTTCCTTCTTTTCTTTCTCCCTGTCATTGCCGACTCAGAGCATTAAGAAAATCTAATGCTGAAAGAACTAGCCCTGTGAGATGTGAAAATAATTATATGTTCTGCCTGAGCTGATAGGCAGAGAAACATTCCGACACAGACTCTGCAAAGCACGTCAACTCAAATCTGCATGTTTTCTCTCTCTGCTTTCCACTGGATGGAGAAACAGTGATTGGAAAACAACAGCATCACCCTTCAGCAAGGAACCTGGAAAATTGGGCAGTTGACACAACGTTTCCAATTTTGTGTGAAATAAATGAAAAGTGAATTTATTCCTCACTGTGGGTTTTAGGTAGATAATAGAAAATGTTTTACAAAACCAGCCATCAATAATTTCACTGTAACAAGTTCTACTGCATAAGAATCAAACCTTAATAATACAAATTCATGAAGTCAATTTGACTCATGAAATGGCTTGAGACTTCAAATGCATGAAATGAATCTACTTTTTCATTAACATCAATTCTAAAATTGAACATGAGTTTCCATTTAAATACTCATCCAATAATGGAAATTAGAAACTGTTTAAATTATACACTTTCATAGATTAGTGGACTCTTAATACAGGGACTAGTTCCGTAAAATTTTCATCTATTCACAACATTCTGGCAACGTATTCTGGGCTGTTGACAGCTCTTAAGTTATGTGTAACAAACCAAGGCTTCACTCTTTGTAACCAGGAATTAATTTCTCTCACACAAATTAATACTAGGTGATAATTTTAAAAAATGTTTGCTATCAGCTAAAACTGTTTTGGTAAATAAACTTTATTATTCTTTCCTACTGATTGTAGAAGAATACATGCATTCTTCTGAAAAAGTACAAATTTCCTGAAGATATGGAAATATCTCTATCCATACACATCTAAATATTTTCTAATAGTTTTCAGGAAAAATAATGTGAAAAAAATAATGGTGATATTCAGTTTCCTCACCTTATTAATTAACACAGGTGTAGGAAGGACTTTTACTGCAGTAAATAAAAAATACAATTTTTTTACATAATTAAGGTTTTTAATATTTCGGTATTTTCAAAATTGTGATGTATATAAGAATAATATACATACTACATAAATCCTAACCATCACTCTCTCCCTGGCATTGCCCTGCACAATATATGTTCCCAAAGCTGCATAAAGGACTGCTTACCCCCTGAGCCTCAGTTCAAATTTTTTCTTTATTGACAATTTTTGTTAAAAGAGTAAAAACTGCAGCTGGATTTTGTGATTTACATATATTATATAAACTATTTTATAATATTCCCCTTTTTTTTCCTTCCTCCCTCATCTATTTTCTCTTCCTCTTCCCACTACTTTCTTTTTTATACTCTTCTCTTTCTTATTCACTTTCTCATTCTTGCTACAACTGACGGTTTAAACTTCACCAAATGTGTTAAATAAGATCATTCAGCACTATCTATATGCCATTCATAACCAGGAATCCATAAGAACATTTACCACTATCTATAAGCCATCCATGACCAGAAATCTTTGTCTTGAATAAAGCACCCATTAAAGCCCAGGGATGCATGATATATAGATAGATAGACAGATAGCCAGATTCAAAGATATATATATTTTTTTTTCAAAAACATTTGTAATACTAAAGAGATAAAGAGATTAGGTTACATTACTATGTTGAAGGAGGGAATAAGTATCAGTTGTATAGTACCAAAGATTTCAAATATATAGGGAATGCAAAGAGATCTCATTTTTATTTTTTTTACCTTTTTTTTTTTTTTTTGCAGTGCTACAGTTGAACCTACAGCCTTGTACATATTGTCAAACACTGTACTGCTGAGCTACCTCCCCAGACAGGCACAATGATTTATTAACATTAGATAAATAACAAAAGTTTAAAATCACATTAAGAGAAAATAATGAAGTAAGATCCTCTAACATAAACAGATTGTGTGCACTAAAAATTTTTGACAGAAAATGCTCTGTCTTCATATATAGTTCCTCCAGTAAAAATAGCTAATTTTGAAATATTCTTCACTAAGGTAGACAGCAGTATGATAATTTACATAGGAAAATAGTTCTATGATTAGTTGCTATGTCCCTACTAAGGAATATTCACATGTGAATATTTCTCCCATTTGCTGCATTGTTGCTCATTGAAATCAATATTACTATAAACTTAATTCTATCACTGTGAGACTATCTGGATCAGTACTGGAAAGCAATTTATTTATTTATTTATTTATTTATTTATTTATTTATTTATTTATTTATTTATTTATTT
>NW_026585686.1:9352923-9357665 GCF_907164565.1 Psammomys obesus
TTTATTTATTTATTTATTTATTTATTTATTTATTTATTTATTTATTTTTGTGGATACATAGAGGATGAAAAATTGCTGCAGTTCCTAACAGTGATTGCATGTTTTCTCAAGATGTTGAAACCGTATTTCTTCTTATTTTAACATTGTGTGCATGTGTTTGTGGGGGGAGCAGTGAGTGTGTGTATGTGTGTGTGTGTGTTTGTGTGTGTGTGTATTCACACCTGTGCCACAACACGTGTATCGGTATAACACAATTATTTGCTGGGACTGATTCTCTCCTTTGCTATGTGGATTTTCAGGATGGAATGTTTATTCACTGAGCCAGCTTGATGATACCTCTTTATCTTCCAGAGATTGCATATCAGAGATGTTTGAACAAGTACTTCTTCATGGCAGCTATAAACATGAGAAGTACAGTTTCATAGGCAGTTTCTATCCAAGGAGGCATACTTTGAATTGATAGAAATAATGCATTAAACACAAGAAAATTTGACCATTGGAGAAAACACTAGCTAGCTAATGATGATACTCAAAAATAAAGCATCACTCTTTCGCAAAGGGCACTTCAATTTGAGAGAACAAAAAATGCTTTTTTTCATACATGTGAGTGTAACAACTATAAGTTTTCAAACCATACACAAGGAATTAACTTGGATTGAAGTAAAATCCAAGTTTTCCTAGAAGAAAAATGCATTTTCTTGAGAAGAATTTAGATACAGCTCAGGCTTTAGGATCAACAATTAATAAATGGGACCTCATGAAACTGAGAAGCTTCTGTGAAACAAAGGACCCTTTCACTAGAAGAAAACGACAGCCTACAGGATGGGAAAAGATCTTCACCAAGGCTTCATGAGACAGAGGGTTAATGTCTTAAACATTTTAAGAAACTAAATATCAGCAAACCAAATAATCCAATTGAAAAATGGGGTACAAAGCTAAACAAAGATTTATGAACAGAGGAATTGGCTGTTCATAAATGGCTGAGAAGCACTTAAAGAAATATTCAACATCCTTAGTCATCAGGAAAACAGAAATCAAAATGACTCTGTAATTCCACCTTACACCTATCAAAATAGCTAAGGTCAAAAACTCAAAGTGACAGCACATGCTGATGAGGTTAAGGAGACCGGGGAACAGTTCTCTATTCCTGGTTGGAGTCCACAGTTGTACAACCACTTTGGAAACATATTTGAATATTTACTAAAATTAAGTATAGGTTTGTAATTGAGTGTAGGCTTTCCCTTGCTTATTCTTTGTTAAATTAATTATTCACTTTATCGTCGTTGTAGCCCCATCCCTCCTGCCCTCCCAGTACATTGCTCCCACCCACTTACCCCTTTGCCTCTTCCTTGGAAAAGGGAAGCTTCCTTTCCCATGCACCCCAGCACTTCAAGTTGCATCAGGACTGAGCATGTAATCTATCCCTGTGGCCTGGAAAGGCAAGCCTGCCAGGGGTAAGCAATCAAAATCTTGCAAGTGAGTCTGTGTTAAAGGCAGATCCCCCACAACATGACAACAGGCACTGAGGAAATTCAAATAACCATTAGGTCTTACTACAAAAGCCTACATGTCACAAAATTTGAAAATCTAAATGAAATGGACAATTTTTTTGATAGATTTCATTTACCAAAATTAAATCAAGATCAAGTAAATAGATTGAATAATCCTATATACCCCATGGAAATAGAAAAAGCTATCAAAAGTTTGCTTTCCAGAAAAAGCCCTGGGCCAGAGGATTTCAGCCAGGATTCTCCCACACCTTCAAAGAAGAGCTAAATTCCAATACTCTTCAAATTATTTCACAGAATAGAAACGGAAGTAATGTTACCAAACTCATTCTATGAAGCAACAGTCACCTTGATATCTAAACCACACAAAGACCCAAGGAAAAAAGAGAACTACAGACCTATCTCTCATATGAACATTGATGTAAAAGTTCTCAATAAAATACTTGCAAACTGAATCCAAGAACACATCAAAAATATCATCTACCGTGACCAAGCAGGCTTCATCCCAGGCATGCAGGAATGGTTCAATATATGGAAATCCATCGATTTAATCCAGCATATAAACAAACTGAAGGAAATACACACACACACACACACACACACACACACACACACACACACGATCATCTTCTTAGATTCTGCAAAACCTTTTATCAAAATCCAACACCCATTCATGTTTAAAGTCTTGGAGAGATCAGGGATAGAAGGCACATACCTAAACATAGTAAAGTCAATATACAGCAAGCCTATAGACAACATCAAACTCATTGGAGAGAAACTTACATCAATCCCACTGAAATCAGGGACAAGGCAAAGCTGCCCACTCTCTCCATATCTCTTCAAAATAGTACTTGAAGTCCTAGCTAGAGCAATAAGACAATAAAAGGAGATCAAGGGGATACAAAATGGAAAGGAAGAATTCAAAGTATCACTATTCACAGATGATATGCTAGTATACCTGAGTGACCCCAAAAATTCAAACAGAGAACTCCTTCAGCTAATAAACACCTTCAGCAAAGTGGCTGGATACAAAATTAACTAAAAAAAAAAATTAGTAGCCCTCCTGTAGAGGAAAGACAAAAGGGCCAAGAAATAAATTAAGGAAAGTACACTGCCCACAATAGGCACTAATAACATAAAATACTTTGGTGTGACTTGAACTAAGCAAGTGAAAGACCTGTTCAATAAAAACTTCAAGTCTCTGAAGAAAGAAATTGAAGAAGATATTAGAAAATGGCAAGATCTCCTGAGTTCATGGATTGGTAGGATTAACAGTGAAAATACCCATCCTGCCAAAAGCAATCTATACATTCAATGCAAATCCCATCAAAATTCCAACACAATTCTTTACAGACCTTGAAAGAACAATTCTCAACTTCATATGGAAAAAATAAGAAACTGAATTGCCAAAACTATCCTGTACAACAGAAGATCATATGGAGGTATCTCCATCCCCAATCTCAAGCTGTACTACAGAGCAATAGTAATAAAAACCGCATGGTATTGGCCTAAAAACAGAATGGTAGATCAATGGAACTTATCAAAAGACCCATATTTAAATCAAAAAGAAGACACAGAGATAAACTCACACACCTACAGATACTTGATTTTTGACAAAGAAGCCAAAACCATTCAATGGAAAAAAAGTAGAGTCTTCAACAAATGGTGCTGGTATAACTGGATATTTACATGCAGAAAAAATGGAATTATACCCATATTTAACACCTTGCATGAGACTTTAGTCCAAATGGATCAAATACCTCAACATAAAACCAGACACACTAGATCAGTTAGAGGAAAAAGTGGGGAAGAGCCTGGAATTCATTGGCACAGGAGACAACCACCTGAACAGAACACCAACAACATAGGCTTTAAGATCAGTAATCAATAAATGGACCTCATGAAAATGAAAAGCTTCTATAAAGCAAAGGACGCTGTCATCAAAAGAAAACGAAAGCCTTCAGACTGGGAACAGATCTTCACCAACCATTTATTTGATAGATGGCTAATATCCAGAATATATAAAGAACTCAAGAAGTTAAAAAGCAACAAATCAAGTAATTAAATTAATTAAATTAAAACAATGGTGTACAGGGCTAAACAGAGAATTCTCTGTAATAGAATATCAAATGGCAGAGAAACAACAAAAGAAATGTTCACTGTCCTTAGTCATCAGGAAGATGCAAATCAGAACGTCCCTGAGATTTCACCTTACACCCATCAGAATGCCTAAAAACAAAAACTCAAGTGACAATACATGCTTGAGAGGATGTGGAGAAAGGGAAACCCTTCTCTATTCCTGGTGGGAATATAAACTTGTACAACCACTTTGGAAATCAATCTGGTTCTTTCTCAGGAAATTAAGAATAACTCTTCCTCAAGATCCAATTATACCACTCCTTGGGATATATCCAAAATATGCTCAAGTACACAACAAGGACATTTGTTCAACTATGTTCATAGCAGCTTTATTTGTAATACCTAGAACCTGGAAACAACCCAGATGTCCCTCAACTGAGGAACAGACACAGAAATTATGGTACATTTATACCATTGGAATACTACTCAAAAATTAAAAACAAAGAAATCATGAAATTTGAAGGCAAATGGTGGGATCTAGAAAAGATCATCCTGAGTGAGGTATTGCAGAAGCAGAAAGACACACACAGTATCTACTCACTTATAAGTGGATACTAGATATACAATATAGGATAAACATACTAACATCTGTACACCTAAAGAAGCTAAGCAAGAAAGAGGACCCTGGGTAAGATGATCAATCCTCACTCAAAAGACAAATGAAATGGACACTGGAAGAACGAAAAAACAGGAACCAGGACAGGAGCCTATCACAGAGGGCCTCTGAAAGACTCTGCCCAGCAGTGTATCAAAGCAGATGCTGAGATTCATAACCAAACTATGGGCGGAGTGTAGGGAATCTTATGAAAGAAGGGGAGATAGAAAGACCTGGGGAGGACTGGAGCTCCACAAGGAGAACAACAGAACCAAAATATCTGGAACAGGCTTCTTTTCTGAGACTGATACTCCAAACCAAGGACTCATTGATATAACCTTGAACCCCTGTTCAGATGTAGCCCATGAGATCTCAATACCCAGTGAGTTCCTTAGATAAGGAAACAGGGACTGTCTCTGACATGTACTAAGTGGCTGGGTCTTTGCCCAACCCCCCCACTCCCCGAGGGAGGAGCAGCCTTGCCAGGCCATAGAGGAGGA
>NW_026585686.1:9357675-9465508 GCF_907164565.1 Psammomys obesus
GGTTGGGAGTGGGAGGGAATTAGAGAGGGAGCTACAGCTGGGATACAAAGTATATTAATTATAATTAATATAAAAAATAAAAAATAATTTAAAAAATGCAGTCCCCACTTCCCTTACTAGAGTAATCACTTGACGCCTAAGGTGCCCATCTGCTATTTCTTGCATGGACTCGATCTAGGCTCCCTACAAAGAAATAGCACATGGGCACCTTAGGCATCAGTCTCAGCAAGGCCCTCTGTGCCTTGGTTAGTTGGCCCTGTTTGTCTTCTTGTGTAGTTCCTTTCACCTCCCTGTCCTCTTCTCTTTCCTCTCACTTTTCCACAAGACTCCATAAGCGTTGCCCAATGTTTGGCTTCGTGACTCAGCTTCTGTTTTGAGGCACTCCTGGAGAGAGCCTCTTAGAGGACAACTCTGTCATGCTCCTGTCTACAAGCTTAGCAGAGTATTGTTCACACTGTGAGGGATTGGAACTCTTACATAAGGTAGGTCTTTGGTTGGACCAGCCATTGTTTGGGGATTCCAATTATACTTTTTTTTTTTTTGCCAGAAAACCATCTCAATATCATTAATATAATTATTGTAAAAACTAAACAGTTATGAAAGGCCATTTTTCATTGCCAAGTATGATCAGCAGAGTGTGTGTAGCAGCCTGGATTTTACTGAGTCTCACCCTTCAGTCCTTAACACCATGCCTCAACCCCACCCAACATACTGCCTAACAGCATGATTGCCCTGGCTCTGAGCAAAAGAAGTTGTCTGAGATGAGGAACAGTTAATTTTGTGGACTGGATGTCCCCCAAAGACCTCTATAGTCTATGATGCTTGCTGGGACCATGTTGGCATCCATGGTGTCCTCTGCCACCCCAGCCCATATTGAAGCCTTATGTTCCTGTAGATGTCTATAAATTGGGCTGCTACTGGAGGCCATGTAGATGTCTGTGGCCCATGATACCACCTGAGACAAGGTGGATACCTCTGGAGAGTATGTTAGTGTCCTGTGGTCTGCGTTTTTGTCAGAGGCGATGTTAATATGTGTGACCTTTACTGGCACCTGAGGCAAGATATAAAGATTTAACATTTTTACAAAATTAATTTTTAGTAGCAACCAAATGTGTAATAAAGTTACACTTGATTTAAAAGGTCATTTCACTCTATGATTTTTTTTCTTGGTGGGAGATGTTTTAAATTCTTTATTCCCTCATGATGTTTCTGTATGCTATGAGGAGCTGAAATTTACAATAATGATTCAAGTCCATCGAAATATATTTGTGATATAAATTACTTCAGGAGTACTTAGTCAAACTATTTTTTTGTTTGACTCTGTCCCAACTGTACTCAGTTGAGCATTATAGGTCTTATTTCTGTTCTTAAAGCTTTTTTTGGATTTGCCTGTATCTGGGAGGGAGATCAAGGAGGGAGGGACCCTTGCTTAGAGTTTCCACTGACCTCACAAGTAGCCATGTTATGAATGTTGCTTCAGTTACATTTAACAGTCTTTCTCTGTACCTACATGGGTGAACCTTAAATATTCCTGTTCTGGCTTTTGATGTAGCTTGTACTACGAACTCATAGTGTCATATAGAATGAATGAATGAATGAATGAATGAATGAATGAATGAATGAATGAATGAATGAAGAGGTGGATCTCCTTTTGAAATTTTTTTAGTTTTATTTACCATATACTTATATTAAGCACCCTTCTATTTATTTCCTTAAACTTCTACCATGTTAACCCTACCCAATAAATCTTGTGGCCTCATTTTCTTTATTATTTTTAAGTAAACGAGTACAAATGCAAAATAATTATATATAGCCCAGAGAGTCCATTTATTATTTGCTATATGTAAATGATTGTGGGACTGATCACATGGTATTGCATAAGCAAATAGGGGTCTCATTCCTAAAAAAGTTTAATTTTCCTTCTCTGGACAGTCTTTAGTCTCATGGAGTACTTTCTATGGGTGAAGTACCCCATGAGATTTCCAGTTTCCTCTTTAGTATATTTATTGATATGACCATTGTTCAGCTTTTTAATGAAGCCATATTACTGAGGAGCACGGGTACAGCTCTCTGTCATTTCTTGGAGATGAAATTTCACAGCTGATTGTTTGGTCCTTTGACCCTTACAATCTTTGACCCCCGCTTGCACCGTGATGACTCTACGTTAGGTTTATTTAGTTTCATTACAGTTCTTTTGGGATTGGAAGCCACACAATTAGTTCGTTTCTGCATTTTGGCCAGGGTTTTTGTTGTTTGCTTGTTTGTTGTTACGCTTTGTTTTTGTAAAGGTATCTGTGGTGCTGAAAAGAAGTTATCTTGAGGAGCATGATATAATTATACTTTTTTTGTGAGAATAAGGATATGCTTTGCCTTTAGGAGTTATGTTGAAATAGCAGAGGGGTACAAACAGGTTCTATTCCAAGATCTGCGACCACACAGGCATCAGGAAGTTTGCCAGATTTCTAGTGTCAGCATGATGCCCCTTAAGGTGAGTTGGCCTTCAATCCATTTTCTTTTAATTTTTATTTTTTTATTATTAGTTACAGTTTACGAACTTTGTATCCCAGCTGTATTCCCCTCCCACATTTTCTCCCATTCCCACCCTCCCTCCCTTATCTTCTCCCTACCCCTTTCCAAGTCCACTGACTGGGAAGGACCTCCTCCCCTTTCATCTGACCCTAGTTTATCAGGTATCTTAAGGCCTGGCTGCAAAGTCCTTCTCTGTGGCCTAGCAGGGCTGCTCCTCCCAGGGGCGGGGTGCGGGGGGAGGTCAAAGAGCCAGCCATTGAGTTCATATCAGAAATAATCCCTGTTCCCCTTACTAGGATACCCACTTGGATACTGAGCTACAATGGGCTACATCCAAGCAGGGATTCTAGGTTATATCCATCTATGGTCCTTGGTTGGAGATACAGTCTCACAAAAGACCCCTGTATCCAGATATATTAGGTCCTTGTGGAGGACCCTGGGTAAAATGATGAACCTTCACTTAGAAAGACAAATGGAATAGACATTGGATGTAGGATAAAACAAGTAACAGGACAGAAGCCTACCATTGAGGACCTCTGAAAGTCTCTACCTAACAGTGTATCAAAGCAGATTATGAGACTCATAACCAACCTTTGGCAGAGTACAGGGAATTGTATGAAAGAAGGGAGAGTTAGTATGACCTGGGGAGGGAAGGGCCTTCAGTCCAATTTTACAAGTATTAGTTGTTGCTAAATTATTGGAGCCATTATAGCACAGTTATAGATAACTGACCATGCTAGTCATTCTTGTAGTTCATCCTATCAGAACTGCATAGGAATAGGTATTTCTGCCCTCCCTTGTAGCCTACATAGTACCTTCTGATACCATGAAATATAGATGGTGCCCTGCATACAGTTTAGGAAGCTTAGTCCATGGTCATCACAGTGTGGATAATGACAGAAGCCAAACAAGCAAAGAGCTGGGGTAGCAGCTGAGCACTTACATCCTGCTGTGAAGACAAGATGCAGATAGAGTGATATTGAACCAGGCATGAGCTTTTGAAACTTCGAAGCCCATCCCCAGTGACACACTTCTCCTAACAAGATTACACCTTTTATCTCTTTCTAAAACTAAAAAAATAAATAAATAAAAATAAAAAAAAAAATTACAGTCACACACCAACTACAAAAAAAATATTCAAAAACAGCCCATGAGGACCATTCTCATTCAAATCATCACAGTAAACACATGCATTACCTTTAGATAAATATAATGATTCCCCAAGGCATTTTTTGGTGCTCTTTAAAAAAAATCTCCTTAATTTGGGGTGTTTAGATCTCCCTCCCTTTCACCAACCCCCTAACCTTATGTAGAAAAGATAAAATGTTAGTAAGGAGAAGGGCCCTTTAATTCTCCCCCTATTTAGGGTCAAAGGTTCTTTCAAGGCTCTATACCAATCTCAGTAGATTGCAAATGCAGGTGGCAGTCTCCTCCATGCCTCTGTGCCCCTAAGTGTTTCTGTCTGTCTGTTCCAAACCATTGGTCTCTCCAAACTGCTTCACACCATTGCCAACACCGAACACCACAGGCACCTTTACTTATCATTCTCAGTTCTCATATCTATACTCTCAGTGTGCTAGACCACACCACCTCTGTACCACATGTGGAAGGCCTGCTTTCAAAAGCCATGCTCCACTTGAGACAATTAACATGTGGACAGACTATAGCCCAACTAAAATACCACACTTGGTAGTAAAACAAAAAGAATATTTACATACGTACAAAGAACCCAAAACTTCTGTTATAGCATTTTCCAACATCCTCCTTTGTTTTGTGTATTTATTCGACCCTCCTTTGTTTTATGTGTTAAACTCTCTCCCCAATAAAAGCAATAAAAGCCTCCAAATTGTTTTCCTTATTCTCCCTTCATTTCAACTGTATGCAATTATTTCTATCACTAACTCCTGCCACATACTATAATTATGCGTCCTCCTTCCTTCCTTCCTTCCTTCCTTCCTTCCTTCCTTCCTTCCTTCCTTCCTTCCTTCCTTCCTTCCTGGTTTTTGTAATGTCTCTAGGCTAAATACTCACCTTTGAAGATCAGGAACTAGAAGCCTCAAAGAGAAAACCAGAGTCTGGGTTAATTCATGCTTCATTCATTTATCAGCAAATTCAATAATTACATTTTTCTTTATAATGTAATATTATTCCATAGTGTGGACATGCTACATATTTGCCACCCGTTCTTCTGTTAAAGCGTTTTAGGATGTTTTCTTTCTTTTTTTTTTAATTTTATTTTTTTCTTATTAGTTACATTTTATTAACTCTGTATCCCAGCCATGTCCAGATCCCTCATTCCCTCCCAGTCCCTCCCTCCCTCCCTCATCTCCACCGTGCCCCTTGCCAAGTCCACTAATGGGGGGGGACCCCTTCCCCATTCATCTGATCCTGTTTTATCAGGTATCTTCAGGACTGGCTGCAAAGCTCTCCTCTGTGGCCTAACAGGACTGCTCCTCCCTTGGGGGGTGGGGAGGCCAAAGAGCCAGTCATTGAGTTCCTGTTAGAAATAGTCCTTATTCCCCTCACTATGGGAAACCAATTTGTTACTGAGCTACCACAGGCTACATCTGAGCAGAGGTTCTAGGTTACATACATACATGGTCCTTGGTTGCATGTCAGTCTCAGAAAAGACCCTGTTCCCAGATATCTTTGGTCCTTGTGGAGCTCCTATCCTTTCCTCATCAGACTAACTCCCCTTCTTTCTTATGATTCCCTGTACTCTACCACAGGTTTGGTCATGAGTCTTTGCTTTGAAAACACTGCTAGTTAGAGTCTTTCAAATGCGCTCAGTAGACAGGATGTTTTCATCTCCCAGCTATTGTGAAGAGAGTAGCAATGACCATTGTTAAGTTAGTATCTGTGTAGTAAGGTACCCAAAACTTTGGATATATGATAAGAAGTGGTATAACTATTTCACAAAATACATTTATTTTAGACTCTTGAAAATATTCCACACTGATTTACAGAGTAGCTTCACCAATTTGAAAACCTACCAACAGTCCTTGAAGTTTCTCCTCTCTGCATATCCTTGCCAGCACTGTTGTCAATTGTTTTTAAAATTAGCCACTCTGACTGAGGTGAAATGAAACCTCAAATACATTCTGATTTGTCTTTCCTTGTTTTGCTAAAGATAAACCTTGTTTATATTTTCAAAGAGTCTGCTTTAAATTTATTGTATTATTTGTATTATTTTTCTTTTTACTTTATTAATTTACATCTCAAATTTTATTATTTCTTTGTATTTTCTGGTTTTGAGTTAAATTTGTCCTTTTCCCAAGTTATGGGGTTACACTAGTAAGTCATTTATTTGCGATATTTCTATTTTTTTTAATATATCCAATTAGAACTACAAATTCAGGTCAGCTATAAAAATGTGACTGCCTTTTCTTACTAGTATTTCATTTAGTTTCCCAGTCTGTGTGGCTACAGGTTATAGTAGTGCCTTTGTGCCATGGCTAAAGCTTCTGCCACAGATCTTTCTTTAAACTGTTCCATAATCTGAGTGTACGGAGATCAGAGGGAGTAAGCCATTCTCTGGTAATTCCTACTCATGTCATCTGAACACCACAGTTTTTCAATGTCCTCAGATATGAAGATCATAGACAATTATGTTTGCAGTCTTTAGTTTTCCTATAACACTGGTGTGTACAAGTGGATGCACTTTCCAATGACTTCAGCTACAGTGAGGTTGTGTTTGATATAGGATTGTTTACAACCTTTCTTCAGACTTTCCCATGAAACATCACCACATTTAATAACTTTCTTGCATACTTGTTTGCCTTTTTTTCTTGTAAAAACACCTGTTTATTATCATATTTTCTTTGAAGGAGTGTTGTATCTGTCCTCTTACCTGGAAGTCCCCTATCATTATTTTCCAAGTTAAACACAAAAAATGAGACTTGAGCTAAAGCCAACACTAGGTACATTTTAAGCTCAAAAGATTTTTTAATTTATTTTTTTATAAATTACAGTTTATTCATTTTTATCCCAGTTGTAACCATCTCCCTCAGCCTCTCGCAATCTTACCCTCCCTCCTTCATATCCTCACTTCCCCCTTCCCAAGTCAACCTATAGGGGAGGTCCTCCTCCTTTTCCCTCTGACCCAAGACTATCAGGTCTCATCAGGACTGGCTGCATTGTCTTCCTCTGTAAGCTACAAGGGTGTTCCTCCATCAAAGGGAGGTGATCGAAGAGACAGCCACTGAGTTCATGTCAGAGACAGTCCCTGTTCCCATTACTAGGGAACCCTCTTGGACTCTGAGCTGCCATGGGCTTCATCTATTCAGGGGTTCTAGGTTATCTCCATGCATGGACCTTGGTTGGATTATCAGTCTCAGAAAAGAACCCTGTGCCCAAATTTTTTGGATCTGTTGCTCTCCTTGTGGAGCTCCTGACCCCTCCAGGTCTTCCTATCTCTCCCTTCATTCATAAGACTCCCTGCATCCTGTCCAAAGTTTGAGTCTCAGCATCTTCTTTGATATCTTGTTCAGAAGAGGCTTTCAATGGTAGGAACTTGTCCTGTTGCTTGTTTTCTCCCTCCAGACATCTCTCTCATTTGCCTTTCTGAGTGAGTATTGATCATCTTACCCAGGGTCCTTCTTTTTCCTTAGCTTCTTTAGGTATACAGATTTTAGTATGCTTATCATATATACATACATATATATATATGATATATATGATATATATAATATAATATATATATATATATAAGATATATATAATATCCACTTATAAGTGATTATATACCATGAGTGTCTTTCTGCTTCTGAGATACCTCACTTAGGATGATCTTTTCTAGTTCTTACCATTTGCCTGCAAATTTCATGATGCCCTTGTTTTTAATTGCTGAGTAATATTCCACTGTGTAAATGCACCACAATTTCAGTATCCATTCCTTAGTTGAGTGACATGCAGCCAGATTCCGGCTATTACAAATAAAGCTGCTATGAACATAGCTGAGCAAATGTCCTTGTTTATACTTGAACATATTTTGGATTTATGCCTAAGAGTGATATAGCTATATCTTGAGGTAGCACTATTCCTAATTGTATAATAGAGCCCCAGATTGATTTCTAAAATAGTTGCACAAGTTTACATTCCCATTAGCAATAGAGGAGGGTTTCCCTTTCTCTAAATCCTCTCTAGCATGTGTTGTCACTGGAGTTTTTTATCTTAGCCATTCTGATAGGTGTAAGGTGAAATCTCAGGGTCATTTTGATCTGCATTTCTATCGTAATTAAGGTTGTTGAACATTTCTTTAAGTGTTTCTCTGCCATTTGATATTCCTATATTGAGAATTCTCTGTTTAGCTCTGTACCCCATTTTTTAATTGGATTAATTGATTTGTTGCTATTTAACTTCTTGAGTTCTTAATATGTTCTGGATATTAACCCTCTGTCAGATATAGGGTTGGTGAAGATCCTTTCCCAATCTGTAGGCTGTCTATTTGTTCTGATGACAGTGTCCTTTTCAGTTTCATGAGGTCCCATTTATTGATTGTTGATCTTAGAGCATATGCTGTTGGTGTTCTGTTCAGGAACTTGTCTCCTGTGCCAATGAATTCTAGGCTCTTCCCCACTTTTTCTTCTAACAGATTTAGTGTGTCTTTTTTTATGTTGAGGTCTTTGATCCACCTGGACTTTAGTTTTGTGCAAGGTGATACATATGGATCAATTTGCATTTTTCTACATGTTGACATCCAGTTAGACCAGAACCTTTCATTGAAGATGCTGTCTTTTTTTCCATAGTATAGTTTTGGCTTTTTTTTTTTTTTTTGTCAAAAATCAAGTATGTGTAGGTGTGTCGGTTTATTTTGGGGTCTTCTATTCGATTCCATTGATCCACCATTCTGTTTCTATGCCAGTACCATGCAGCTTTCATTAGTATTGCTCTGTAGTACAGCTTGAATTCAGGGATGGAGCTACCTCTAGGTGATATGTTTCTGAACAGGATTGTTTTTGGCTATTTTAAGGTTTTTGTTGTTCCATATTAAATTAAGAATTGTTCTTTTAGGTTCTGTAAGGAATTGTGTTGGATTGTTTTCTTTGTTTCTAATACATTGATTTTGGCTCTGAGTTTGATTATTTCCAATTGTCTATGCCTCTTGGGTGTGTCAGCTTCTTTCCCCCCTCCCTCAGGTCTTTTCCGTATGCCATTTAATTGCTTGTATGTCTCTAACTTCTTTCTGGAGAAACTTAGTGCTATAAATTTTCCTCTTAGCACTGCCTTCATAGATTTGGGAAAGTTGTACTTCATTTTCATTAAATTTTAGGAAGTCTCTAATTCTTTTTTTTCATTTCTTCCCTGACACAGCTGTCATTCAGTAGAGTTGTTTAGTTTCTATATATATTGAAGCTTTTAATTGTTTCTGTTGTTGTTAAGGTCTAGGTTTAGGCCATGTGTTCTGATAGGATACAGGGATTATTTCAATTTTCTTGGATCTGTTGAGGCTTACTGTGTGACCGACTATATGGTCCATTTTTGAGAAGGTTTTGTGAGGTTCTAAAAAGAAGGCATACTCTTTTGACTTTGGCTGAAAAGTTCTGTAGATATCGTGTAGGTCTATTTGAGTTAGGGCCTCTGTAAGTGTCATTATTTCCCTATTTAGCTTCTGTCTAGACCATTTGTCCCTTGGTGAGAGTCGAGCATTGAAGTATCCCACTATTAAGGTGTTGGGATCAATGTGTGATTTAAGCTTTAATGTTTAATTTGCAAAAATAGGTGCTCTTGAATTTGGGGCGTAGATGTTCAGGATTGTGATGTCCTCCTGGTGGATTTTTCCTTTGATGAGAATGACATGTCCCTCCTCATCTTTTTTAATTAATATTGGTTAAAAGCCTATTTTATTAGATATCAGGATAGCTATCAAAGCTTGTTTTCTGGGTGTCTCTTTGAAAAACATTTTTCTAGCCCTTACCTAGCTGAGGTAGTGTTTACTTTTGTTGCAGATGTATATTTGTTGGATGCAGCAGAATGTTGGATTTTGTTTCTGCAACTATTCTTTTAGTCTGTGCTTTTTATCAGAGAGTTGAGCCTGTTGATGTTGATAGATAATAGTAAGGAAACAGTGTTAGTTCTTTTTGTTGTGGAGCTGATGTTGTTACCTTGGTTCTAGGTTGTTTTCTTTAATTCTTTGTTGTGAAGTTATCTTTATCCTGTGTTTTCTTGGGTATAGTTGATTTTATCAGATCAGAGATTTCCTTATGGTGTCTTCTGGGTTGTTGTGTGGATATTGTTTTTATTATATTATTTATTTTTAATTTTAATTTTTATATTAATTACAGTTTATTTATTTTGTATTGCAGCTGTAACATCCTCCCTCATTCCCTCCCAATCCCACCCTCCCTCCTTCATTTCTTCTCTGCCCTTCTCTAAGTCCACTGATAGGGAAGGTACTCCTCCCCTTCCATCTGACCCGAGCTTATCAGGTCTCACCAAGACTGGCTGCAATGTCCTCCTCTGTGGCCTAGGCTGCTCGTCCCAAGGGAAGTGGGAAGATCATAGAACTAGCCATTGAGTGCATATCAGCAATAGTCCTTGTTTCCCTTACTAGGTACCCAATTGGATACTAAGCTACCATGCGCTACATCTGAACAGGGGTTCAAGGTTATATCCATAAATGGTCTTTGGTTGGACAAACAATCCCATAGAAGAGCCCTGTGCCCTATGTGGTCCTTGTAGAACTCATGACATCTCAAGGTCATAAAACTCCCCCTTCTTACATATGATTCCCTGCACTCTGACAAAGGTTGGTTATGAGTCTCAGCATTTGCTTTTATACAGTGTTAGGTAGAGTCTTTCAGAGGCCTTCTATGGTAGGCTCCTGTTCTGTTACTTGTTTTCTCCTACTTCCAATGTCCATCACATTTGTGTTTCTAAGTGAGGATTGATCATTTTGCCCCGGGGCCTCCTTCTTGTTTACCTTTTTTAGGTGTACAGATTTCAGTATGTTTATCCTATCTTATAGGTGTAGTGCTTATAATTGAGTATATATCATGTGTGACTTTCTGCTTCTGGGATACCTCACTCAGAATGATTTTTTCTAGATCCCACCATTTGCCTGCAAATTTCATGATTTCCTTGTTTTTAATTGCTCAGTGGTGTTCCACTGTGTAAAAATAGCACAATTTCTGTATCCATTCTTCAACTGAGGTACATCTGGGTTGTTTCCAGGTTCTGTCTATTACAAATAAAGCTGCTACAAACATGGTTGAGCAAATGTCCTTGTTGTGTATTTGAGCATCTTTTGGATATATGCCTAAGAGTTGTATAGCTGGATCTTGAGCGACAGTATTCTTAATTGTCTGAGAAAACACCAAGTTGTTGTAGAAGTTTACATTCCTACCAGCAATGGAGGAGGATTCCCTTTTTTCTACAACTTCTCCAGCATGTATCATCCCTTAAGTTTTTATCTTGGCCATTCTGATGGGTGTAAGGTGAAATCTCAGGGTTGTTTTGATTTGCAGCCCTCTGATGGCTAAGGGTGTTGAGCAGCTCTTTAAGTGTTTCTCTGCCATTCTATGTTCTTCTAAAAGGAATTCTCTGTTTAGCTCTGTACTCATTTTTTTATTGTTTACTATTATTAGTTACATTTTATTAACTCTGTATCCCAGATGTATGTCGCTCCTTTATTCCCTCCCAATCCAACCCTCCCTCCCTCAGCTTCTCCCTGCTCCTTTCCAAGTCCATGGATTGGGGAGGACCTCCTCCCCTTTCGTCTGGCCCTGTTTTATTAGGTATTTTCAGGACTGGCTGCAAAGTCCTCTTCTGTGTACCCCATTTTTAATTGGATTGCATGATTTATTGCCTTTTAACTTCTTTGTTCTTTATATATTCTGGATATCAGCCCTGTGTCAGATATAGGGTTGGTGAAAATCGTTTCCCAGTCTGTAGGCTGTCATTTTATTCTGACAACAATGTCCTTTACTTGACATTAGTTTTCATTTTCATGAAGTCCCATTTATTGATTGTTGCTCTTAGAGCCTGTGCTGTTGGTGTTCTACTCAGGAAGATGTCTCCTGTGCCAATGAGTTCTACGCTCTTACCCACTTTTTATTCTAACCAATTTAGTGTACCTGGTTTTATGTTGAGGTCTTTTATCCACTTGGATTTTAGTTTTATGCAGGGTGATAAATACAAATCTATTTTTGTTTTTCTGCATTTAGACATCCAGTTGGACCAGCAACATTTGCTGAAGATGCTGTCTTTTTTCCATTGGATGGTTTTGGCTTCATTGTCAAAAATCGAGTATTCATAGGTGTGTGGGTTTATTTCTGGATCTTTTATTTGGTTCCATTGATTCACCTCTCTAATTCTACATCAATACCATGCAGTTTTTATTACTATTGCTCTGTAACACAGCTTAAGGTCAGGGTTGGATGTACCCCTACATGATCTGTTGTTGTACAGGATTCTTTTGGAAATTCTGAGTTTTTTGTTTCTCCATATGAATCTGATAATTTTTTTCCAAGGTTTGCAAAGAATTGTATTGGTATTTTGATAGGAATTGCATTGAATCTGTAGATTGCTGTCATCAGAATGGCCATTTTCAATATGTTACTCCTACTAATCCATGAGCATGGGAGATCTTTCCATTTTCTGATATCTTCTTCAATTTCTTTCTTCAGAGACTTGAAGTTTGTTTTTTGTTTTTTTTTTTTCAAACAGGTCTTTCACCTGCTTAGTTAGAGTCACCCCAAAGTACGTTATGTTATTAGTGCCTATTGTGAAGGATGTTGTTTCCTTGATTTATTTCTAGGACCATTTGTCTTGGGTATACAAGTTGGCTTCTGATTTTTTTGATACTTTGAATTCTTCTTTTCTGTTTTGTATCCCCTTGATCTCTTTTTGATGTCTTATTGCTCTAGCTAGGACTTCAAGTACTATGTTGAAGAGATATGAAGAGAGTGGGCAGCCTTGTCTTGTCCCTGATTTCAATGGGATTGATTTAAGTTTCTCTCCATCGAGTTTGATGTTGGCTATAGGTGTGCTGTGTACTGTCTTTACTCCATTTAAGTATGTGCCTTATCCCTGATTTCTCCAAGACTTTAAATATGAACTGCTGTTGGATTTTGATAAAAGGTTTTGCAGGATCTAAAAAGATGATCATGTGGTTTCTCTCATTCAGGTTGTTTATGTGGTGGGTTACATTTATGGATCTCTGTATATTGAACCACACTTGCATGCCTGGGATGAAAACTACTTAGTCATGGTGGATAATATCTTTTATGTGTTCTTGGATTCAGTTTGCAAGTATTTTCTTGAGAATTTTTGCATTAAATTTTATAAGAGATATAGGTCTGAACTTCTCTTTTTTGTTGTTGGGTCTCTGTGTGGTTCAGGTTTCAAAGTGACTGTGGCTTCATAGAATGAGTTTTGTAATGTTCCTTCTGTTTCTATTTTGTGGAATAGTTTGAAAAGAACTGAGTTTAGGACTTCTTTGAAGTTCTGGTAGAATTCTGACTGAATACATTTGACTCAGGGCTTTTTTTGGAAGGGAGAATGTTGATGACTGCTTTATATTCCTTGAGGGATATAGTGCTATTCAATCATTCTACCTGATCTTGACTTAATTTTGATAAGTGGAATCTATCAAGAAAATTGTCCATTTCTTTTAGATTTTCAAATTTTGTCGAATATAGGCTTTTGTAGTATGACCTAATGAGTGTTTCTATTTCCTCGGTGTCTGTAGTTATGTCACCCTTTTCATTTCTGATTTTGCTGATTTGGATAGTTTCTCTCTGCCTTTTAATTAGTTTGGCTAAGGGTTTGTCTATCTTGTTAATTTTCTCAAAGAACCAGCTCTTGGTTTCGTTGATTCTTTGAATAGTTTTATTTGTTTCTAATTGACTGATTTCAGCCCGGCGTTTGATTATTTCCAGCTGTCTGTTCCTTTTGGGTGTGTCTGCTTCTTTTTTTTTTTTTTTTTTTTTTTTTCTAGCGCTTTCAGTTGGGCCATTAAGTTGCTTGTATGAGATGTTACAAATTTCTTCTTGAAACCACTTAGTGCTATGAATTTTCCTCTGAGCACTGCTTTCATTGTGTCCTATAAAATAGGGTATGTTGTACCCTCATCTTCATTGAATTCTAAGAAGTCTTTAATTTCATTCTTTATTTCTTCCTTAATCCAGCTGTCATTGTGTATCAAGTTGATCAGTTTCCATTTGTGTGTAGGCTTTTTGCTATTTTCATTGTGGTTGAGGTCCAGCTTTAGTTCATGGTGGTCAGATAGAATACAGGGGATTATTTCAATCTTCTTTTATCTGTTGAGGCTTGCTTTGTGACCAACTATATGGTCTATTTTGAAGAAGGTTCCATGAGGTGCTGTAAAGAATGTATACTCATTTTTGTTTGTGTGAAATATTCTGTAGACCTCTACTAGGTCCATTTGAATTAGGGCCTCTGTAAGTGCCTTTATTCCCTGTTTGGCTTCTGTCTAGATGATCTGTCCCTCGGTGATAGTGGGGTGTTGAAGTCTCCCACTATTAAGGTCTTGGGATTGATGTATGATTTCAGCTTTAATAATGTTTCATTTACAAATGTCAGTGCTCTTGTATTTGAGGCATAAATGCTCAGAATTGTGATGTCCTCTTGGTGGATTTTCCCTTTGATGAGAGTATAGTGCCGCTCCACATCTTTTTTGGTTGAAATTCTATTTTATTGTATATTAGGATAGGTACTCCTGCTTGTTTTCTGGGTCCACTTGTTTTAAAAACAGTTTTCCATCCCTTCTCTCTGAGGTACTGTTTATCTTTGTTGCATAGGTGTATTTCTTGGATGCAGCAAAATGTTGGATCCTGTTTCTGCACCCATTCTGTTAGTCTGTATCTTTTTTATTGGGGAGTTGAGTCCATTGATGTTGATAGATAATAGTGACCATTGAACTTTGTTTCCTATTATTGTGGAGTTGGTGGTGTTACTGTGATTCATTGCTTGTTTTCTTTTGGTTTTTGTTGGGAAATTATATCTTATATTTTCTTGGGTGTAGTTGTTTTCTGTAGGACTGGTTTACTCTTCAGATATTGCTTAAATTTAGTTTTTTCATGGAATATTTTGTTTTCTCCATCTATGTTCATTGAAAGCTTTGCAGGGTATAGTAGCCTAGGTTGGCATCTGTGGTCCCTTATAGCCTGCATGATATCTGCACAGGCCCTTCTGGCTTTCATAATTTCTGATGAGAAGTTCAGTGTGATTCTGATAGATCTACATTTATATGTTACTTTGCTTTTTTCCCTTGCTGTTTTTTAATTTCTTTTCTTTGCTCTGTAGATTTAGTATTTTGAGTTTGATGTGACATGAGGACTTTCTTTTCTGGTCTAGTCTATTTGGTGTTCTGTAGGCCTCTTGTATTCTTATGGCCATCTCTTTCTTTGGGTTGGAAAATTTTTCTTCTATTATTTTCTTGAAATTATTTTCTGGACCTTTGATATCGGAATCTTCTTATTCATCAATTCCTATTATTTCTAGATTTTAGCTTTTCATGGTGTCCTTGAATTTTTGGTTGTTTTGTGTTTGAAACTTTTCTGATTTTACTTTTTCTTTGAGATAAGAATTTATTTCTACTAGTGTATCTTCAGCACCAGAGATTCTCTCTTCTACCTCTTGTAGTCTATTTGTAATGTTTACATTTGTGGTTCCTGATCTTTTCTCTAAGTTCTCTAGCTCCAGGATTTTCTCAGTTTTTTTTTTAATTGCTTTCATGCCTGGCACCATTTCCTTCATGTGTTTGAATGTGGATTCCTATCTCTCTCTGATGGTCTCTATTTAATAGTTAATCAGCAATTTAAGAAGTTATTAAACTTCTGAGAGAACACATAAGTCATTTTTCTCTTTACAAGTCAGTGGTATATAAAGAAAGTATTCAGTTCAAAGTACCAGAGAGGAGAAAGAAAGGAAGGAAGGAAGGAAGGATCGAATGAACAAACAATCGAACGAACAAAGAAACAAACAAAAAAAAAAAGAGAGAACATGCTACATGTATTTGAAATGCTAAGAACGCAGCTGTAGTAGTCAGGGATCCTAGATAAACTGAAGCATTAGAACAAATATATATGGGACTTATTAGAGTGGCTCATAGGCTGTTTTTTCAGTTAGAACAACAATGGCTATCTCCCTAAGGTAAGTTCTGAATACTATAAATGTACAGTTTTTAAATGTAGGGAATTTGAAGGGCCTTGTGCTGACAGATCTACAAGGAAACCAGGAATGTTTAGCACACAGGATTGTCCTCTCAAAGTAATGGACATATAACCTGTTTTTCTACCAGGAAAGCTGGGAATTAGAGGTGATTATCATTCTAGTGATCTGTGTTATCTTTGTACAAGGCCACACCAAGCTCTCACAAACAGAGTTAAGGAGCCCACATGATCTCAGTGCTATTTATAGCACGGAGATCAGGCCATATGGTTCCTTAGGGCCTTGCATTGATGCAAGTAGCCAATCACCAGAACTCATCTTCTTGAAAGAAGTAATATGTGCATTGAATCTCAATGTAATTATGTTTCCTTGTGAAATGGGAAATATTATAGGAGAAAATTATTTTCTAAATTATATTGTGTTTAAATATACTGGCAAATATACCAGGCTGATGCTGTTACTCTGAACCAAGTTTGCTTTTTCTTTTTTAGTTGATACTCATAGCCACACTTTGAGCAGAGTGCAGGGAATTTTATGAAAGAAGGGGAGATAAAAAGACCTGGATGGGACAGAAGCTCCAAAAGGAGAGCCAAAAACCACTGAGCCCTGGGGCCCTGCAGACACTGATAACCCATCCAAGGACCATGCATGGAGATAACCTAAAACCCTGTCTCAGATGTTTCCCATAGACTCAGTTTCCAAGTGAGTCCCTAGTAAGGAAAGCAGGGACTTTCTCTGGCATGAACTCAGTGACAGGCTAACAGCCTCCCACTGTGGGGTGCAGTCTTTCCAGGCAACAAAAGAAGACAATACAACTAGTCCTGATGAGACCTGATAGGCTAGGGGCAAATAGAAGCAGAGGAGGTCCTTCCCTATCAGTGGACTAGTGGAGGGGCATTGGGAGATAAGAAGGAGGGAGGGTGAGAATAGGAGGAGACAAGGGATGAGACCATAGCAGGGTATAAATTCAATAAATTGTAATAAATGATAATAATTAAAAAAGAATAAAATCACCTTCGTAAACTTCAGGAAGTTTCCAGTGGACTATGTGTCTACAATACTTCCTAAGTCGCCTCCGATTTCAGCTATCTTTCCCTGCAATCTCTCTCTTCTTTTCATCTCACTCCTCCAACCCTCTTACTTCTATGGCTACCCACTCCTAGGCCACCCGTAAAATTTATTATGTTTATCCACCTGTGGTAGATCTATGCCTACCCCTGCACTCCTCCTCTTCATCTAACCCCTCTGGGTCTATGGATTGTAGATTGGTTACCATTTCTTTAATGACTAATATCCAATTATAAATGCATATATGCCAAAAAAATAATTTTATACATTCACTTGTATCCCAGCTGTAGCCCTATCCATCTTTCCCTCCCAATCCTCCCCTCACTCCCTCATCTCCTGCCTTCCCCCTTCTGAGTCCACTGAGAGGGGATGTCCTCCTCTCCTCCCATCTGGCCCTGGCTTATCAGGTATCTTCAGGATGGTTGTAATGTCCTTATCTGTGGCCTAGCAAGGCTGCTCCTCCTTTGGGCGGGGGAGGGGAAGCTCAATGAGCCAAACATTGAGTTCAATTCAGAAACAATTCCTGTCCCCCTTATTAGGGAACCCACTTGGAAATTGAGCTACCATGGGCTATGTCTCAGCAGGGGTTGTAGGCTATATCCATGCATGGACTTTGGTTGGATAAACAGTCTCAGAGAACACCCATGTACCCAGATATATTTGAACATTGTGGAGCTCCCTGTCCCCTCTAGGTTATACTCATTCCTCCTTCCTTCATAAGATGCCCTACACTCTGTGGAAGGCTTGGTTATGGGTCTCAGCATCTGCTTTGATACACTCCTAGGTAGAGTCTTTCAGGTGCCTTTTGTGATAGGCTTCTGTCCTGTTCTTTGTTTTCCCCTATTTCCAAAGTCCATAACCTTTGTCTTTCTAGATAAGGATTGATCATCTTACCCCTGGTACTCTTTCTTATTTATCTTCTTTAGGTGTACAGATTTTAGTATGTTTATCTTATCTTATAGGTCTAGTACCCACATATAAGTGAGTATATGCCATGTGTCTCTTTCTGCTCCTGGGATATCTCACGCAGGATGACTTTTCTAGATCCCATCATTTGCCTGCAAAATTCATGATTTCCTTATTTTTAATTGCTGAGTAGTATTCCATTAAGTAAAAGTACCACAATTTCTTTATCCATTCCTCCGTTGATGGACATCTGGGTTGTTTCCAGGTTCTGGCTATTACTATTAAAGCTGCTACAAACATGGTTGAGCAAATGTCTCTGCTGTGAACTTGAACATCTTTTGGATGTATGCCTAGCAGTGGTATAGCTGGATCTTAAGGTAACAGTATTCCTAATTGTCTGGGAAAGTGACAGATTGATTTCCATAGTGGTTGTACCAGTTTACATTCCCACCAGCAAAGGAGGAGGGTTTCCCTTTCTCCACAACCTCTCCAGCATGTGTTGTCTCTTGAGTTTTTTTTTTAATTTTATTTTTTTTCTCATCAGTTACATTTTATTAACTCTGTATCCCAGCCATGTCCCCATCCCTCATTCCCTCCCAGTCCCTCCCTCCCTCCCTCATCTCCACTGTGCCCCTTGCCAAGTCCACAGATAGGGGGGACCTCCTCCCCATTCATCTGATCCTGTTTTATTAGGTATCTTCAGGACTGGCTGCAAAGCTCTCCCCTGTGGCCTAACAGGACTGTTCCTCCCTTGGGGGGTGGGGAGGCCAAAGAGCCAGTCATTGAGTTCCTGTTAGAAATAGTCCTTGTTTCCCTCACTATGGGAAACCAATTGGTTACTGAGCTACCACAGGCTACATCTGAGCAGAGGTTCTAGGTTACATTCATACATGGTCCTTGGTTGCATGTCAGTCTCAGAAAAGACCCTGTGCCCAGATATATTTGGTCCTTGTGGAGCTCCTATCCTTTCCTCATCAGACTAACTCCACTTCTTTCTTATGATTCCCTGTACTCTGCCAAAGGTTTGGTCATGAGTCTTTGCTTTGAAAACACCGCTAGTTAGAGTCTTTCAAATGCACTCAGTAGACTCCTGTCATATGTTCAATGTGCATCCCATCTGTCTTTCTAAACGAGGATTGATAATCTTACCCCATGTCCGCTCTCTTGATTATCTTTTTTAGGTGTATAGATTTCATTATGTTCATCATATCTTATAGGTCTATATAAGTGAGTATATACCGTGTTTGTCTTTTTCCTTCTGGGATATTTCACTCAGGATGATCTTTTCTAGATCCCACCATTTTCCTGCAAATTTCATGATTTCCTTCTTTTTGATTGCTGAGTAGTATTCCATTGTGTAAAAATACCACAATTTCTGTACCCATTCCTTCGTTGATGGACATCTGGGTTGTTTCCAGGTTCTGGCTATTACAAATAATGCTGCTATAAACATGGTTGAGCAAATATCCCTTTTGTGTACTTAAGCAAACTTTGGGTATATACCTAGCAGTGGTATAGCTGGGTCTTGAGGAAGCACTATTCCTAATTGTCTTGTCTCTTGAGTTTTTTATCTTAGCCATTCTGATGGGTGTAAGGTGAAATCTCAGGGTTGTTTTGATTTGCATCTCTCTAATAGCTAGGAATATTGAACACCTCCTTATGTGTTTCTCTGCCATTCTGTATTCTTCAACACAGAACTCTCTGTTTAGCTCCATACCCCATTTTTAATTGGGTTGCTTGATTTATTGTCTTTTAACTCCATTAGTTCTTTATATATTCCAGATATCAGCCCTCTGTCAGATGGTGGGTTGGTGAAGATCCTTTCCCAATTTGTAGGCTGTCGTTTTGTCTGACAACAGTGTCCTCTGCTTTACAAGAGCTTTTTAGTTTCTTGAGGTCCCACTTATCATCTGTTGCTCTTAAGACCTGAGCTGATGGTGTTCTGTTCAGGAAGTTGTCTCCTGTGCCAATGAGTTCTAGGGTCTTCCCCAATTTTCTTCTAAGCGATTCATACTATCTAGTTTTATATTGAGGTCATTGATGCACTTGGACTTTAGTTTTGTGCAGGGTAACAAATATGGATCTATTTTCATTTTTCTGCATGTAGACATCAGTTGGACCAGCACCATTTGTTGAAGATACTGTCTTTTTTCCATTGAATGGATTTGGTTTCTTTGTCAAAAATTAAATATTTATAGGTGTGTGGGTTTATTTCTGGGTCTTCTATTCGGTTCCATTGATCCACCTTACTGTTTCTGTGCCAGTACCAAGCAGTTTTTATTACGATTGCTCTGTAGTACAACTTGAGATGAGGGATGGAGATACCTCCAGATGATCTACTGTTGTAGAGGATTGTTTTGGAGATTCTGGGTTTTTTGTTTCTCCATATGAAATTTAATATTTTTCTTTCAAGTTCTGTAAAGAATTGTGTTGGTAGTTTGATGGGAATTGCATTGAATCTGTAGATTGCTTTTGACAGAATGGCCATTTTCACTATATTAATCCTACTGATCCATGATCACAGGAGATCTTTCCATCTTCTGATGTCTTCTTCTATTTCTTTCTTCAGAGACTTGAAGTTTTTTTCAAACAGGTCTTTCACATGCTTGGTTAGAGTCACCCCAAGGTACTTTATGTTATTAGTGGCTATTGTGAATGGTGTTGTTTCCTTGATTGCTTTCTCGACCCTTTTTTCTTGGGTATACAGGATGGCTTCTGATTTTTTTTTTTTAGTTAATTTTATATCCCACCACTATGCTGAAGGTGTTTATAAGCTGAAAGAATTCTCTGGTTGAGTTTTTGGGGTCACTCAGGTATAATATCATATCATCTGCTAATAGTGAAACTTTGACTTCTTTCTTTCCGATTTGTGTTCCCTTGATCTCCATTACTTGTCTTATTGCTCTAGCTAGGACTTCATGTACTATATTGAAGAGATATGAAGACAATGGGCAGCCTTACCTTGTCCCTGATTTCAGTGGGATCGATTTAAGTTTCTCTCCATTGAGTTTGATGTTGGTTATAGGCTTGCTGTATATTGCCTTTACTATGTTTAGGTATGTTCCTTCTATCCCTGATCTCTCCAAGACTTTAAACATGAATGGGTGCTGGATTTTGTCAAATGTTTTTTCAGCATCAAGAGAGATAACCATGTGCTTTTTCTCCTTCAGTTAGTTTATATGTTGGATTACATTGACGGATTTCCATATATTGAACCCCCCTTGCATGTCTGAGATGAAGCCTACTTGGTCTTGATGGATAATATCGTTTTTGTGTTCTTGGATTTGGTTTGCAATTATTTTATTGAGTATCTTTGCATCAATGATCATAAGAGAGATACATTGAAGTTCTCTTTTTTTGTTGGATATTTGTGTGGTTTGGGTATTAAGGTGACTGTGGCTTCATAGAAAGAGTTTGGTAATGTTACTTCTGTTTCTATTTTGTGGAATAATTTGTAAAGAATTGGAGTTAGCACTTTTTTGAAGGTCTGGTAGAATTCTGCACTTAAACCATCTGGCCCTGGGCTCTTTTTTGGAAGGGAGGCTGTTGATGGCTGCTTCAATTTTCTTGGTGGATATAGGGGCGTTCAATATTTCTACCTTGTCTTGACTTAATTTTGGTAGATGGAATCTATCAAGAAAATTGTTCATTTCTTTTAGATTTTCAAACTTTATGGCATATAGGCTTTTGTAGTACGACCTTATGATTTTTTGGATTTCCTCAGTGTCTGTAGTTATGTCTCCTTTTTCATTTCTGATTTTGATGATTTGGATAGTTTCTCTCTGTCTTTTAGTTAGTTTGGCTAAGGGTTTGTCTATCTTGTTCATTTTTTCAAAGATAAATTTTCTCTTGGTTTCATTGATTCTTCGCATAGTTATAGTTGTTTCTAATTGGTTGATTTCAGCCCTGAGATTGATTATTTCCAGCTGTCTGCTCCTCTTGGGTGTTTCTGCTTCTTTTTTTTCTAGGGCTTTCAGTTGTACTATTAAGTTGTTTAAATGGGATGTTACAGATTTCTTCTTAAAGGCACTTAATGCTATGAGTTTTCCTCTATGCACTGCTTTCATTGTGTCCCATAAATTTGGGTATGTTGTGCCTTCATTTTCATTGAATTCTAGGAAGTCTTTAATTTCATTCTTTATTTCTTCCTTAACCCAACTGTTACTGAGAAGTAAGTTAAGTTTTCATTTGCATATGTGTGTAGGCTTTTTGTTATGTCCATTGTTGTTGAGGTCGAGCTTTAGTCCATGGTGGTCAGATAGTATACAAGGGATTATTTCAATCTTCTTGTATCTGTTGAGGCTTGGCTTGTGACCAACTATATGGTCTATTTTGAAGAAAGTTCCATGACATACTGTAAAGAATGTATACTCTTTTCAGTTTTGGTGAAAAGTCCTGTAGACATCTGTTAGGTCCATTTGAATTAGGATGTTTGTAAGTGCCTTTACTTCCCTGTTTGGCTTCTGTCTAGATGATCTGTCCCTTGGTGATAGTGTGGTGTTGAAGTCTCCCACTATTAAGGTGTTGGGGTCGATGTGTGATTTAAGCTTTATCAATTTTTCTTTTACGAATGTAGGTGCTCTGTGTTGGGGCACAGATGTTCAAAATTGTGATGTCCTCTTGGTGGATTTTTCCTTTGATGAAAATGTAGTGCCCCTCTATGTCTTTTTTGATTAGTTTTGGTTGAAAGTCTACTTTATTAGATACTAGGATAGCCACTCCTGCTTGTTTTTTGGGGGTCCATTTGCTTGAAAAATTGTTTTCCAGGCCTTTACTCTGAGGTAGTGTTTATCTTTGCTGCGTAGATGTGTTTGTTGATGCAGCAGAATGTTGAATCCTGTTTCCACACCCATTCTGTTAGTCTGTGTCTTTTTATTGGAGAGTTGAGTCCAACCATATTGAAAGATTATAATGAGCATTGAATGTTATTTCCTATTATTGTGGAGTTGGTGGTGTTACTGTGATTCATTGCTTGTTTTCTTTTGGTTTTTGTTGGACAATTATCTATAACCTATGTTTTCATGGGTATAGTTGTTTTCGATGGATTGGAGTTTTCCTTCTAGTATCTTCTGTAGGGCTGCTTTGCTGTTCAAATATTGCTTAAATTTATTTTTTTTTTTCATTGAATATTTTGTTTTCTCCATCTATGTTTATTGAAAGCTTTGCAGGGCATAGTAGCCTAAGTTGACATCTGTGGTTAATTGGAGCCTGCATGATATCTGCCCAGGCCCTTCTGGCTTTCATAATTTCTGATGAGATCTCCGGTGTGAATCTGATAGGTCTACTTTTATATGTTACTTGGCCTTTTTCCCTTGCTGCTTTTGGTATCTTTTCTTTGTTCTGTAGATTAAGTGTTTTGACTATGATGTGACATGAGGACTTTCTTTACTGGACTAGTCTATTTGGTCTTCTCTAGGCCTCTTGTATGTTTGTGGACATCTCTTTCTTTAGGTTGGGAAAATTTTCTTCTATGATTTTCTTTTTTTTAAATTTTTTACTAATTACACTTTGTTCATTTTGTATCCCCCCATAAGCCCCTCCCTCCTCCCCTCCCGATCCCACCCTCCCTACCCTTTCTGCATGCATGCCACTCCCCAAGTCCACTGATAGAGGAGGTTCTCCTCTCCTTTCTGATCTTAGTCTATCAGTTCTCATCAAAATTGGCTGCATTGTCCTCTACTGTGGCCTGGTAAGGCTGTTCCCCCCTCAAGGGGAGGTGATCAAAGAGCAGGCCAATCAGATTATGTCAGAGGCAGTCCCTCTTCCCATTACTATGTGACCCACTTAGACACTAAACTGCCATGGACTATATCTGTGCAGGGATTCTAGGTTATCTCCATGTCTGGTACTTGGTTAGAGTATGGGTCTCTCGGAAGACCCCTGTATTCAAATTATCTTGTTCTGTTGCTCTCCTTGTGGAGTTCCCGTCCCCACCAGCTCTTACTATTTCCCACTTCTTGCATAAAATTCCATTCACTCTGCCCATCAGTTGGCCATCAGGCTCAGCATCTGCTTTGACAGTCTATACTGCAGAAGCTTTCAGAGGCCCTCTGTGGCAGGTTTCAAGGTTGTTTCCTGTATTCTTCTGGCTTTCACAGGCCCTCTGTAGCAGGTTCCGATGTTGTTTCCTATTTTCTTTTTCTTCTGATGTCCATCCTCTTTGCCTTTCAGGATGGGGATTGAACATTTTAGTTAGGGTCCTCTCTTTTGCTTAGTTTCTTTAGATGTACAGATTTTAGTGGGTTTATTCTATGTTGTATGTTTATATGACTGAGTATATACCCTGTGTGTCTTTTTGCTTCTGGGACAACTCACTCAGGATGATCCTTTCCAGGACCCACCACTTACCTGCAAATTTCATGATTTCCTTATTTTTCATTGCTGAGTAATACTCCATTGTATAGATGTACCACAGTTTCTGCATCCATTCTTCAGTTGAGGGGCATCTGGGTTGTTTCCAGCTTCTGGCTATTACAAATAAGGCTGCTACAAACATGGTTGAGCAAATGTCCTTATTGTGTACTTGAGCCTTTTTTGGGTATAAGCCTAGAGGTGGTATGGCTGGATCTTGAGGAAGCACTATTCCTAGTTGTCTGAGAAAGCACCAGATTGATTTCCAGAGTGGTTGTACCAGTTTACATTCCCACCAGCAGTGGAGAAGGGTTCCCCTTTCTCCACAACCTCTCCAGCATGTGTTGTCCCTTGAGTTTTTCATCTTGGCCATTCTGATGGGTGTAAGGTGAAATCTCAGGGTTGTTTTGATTTGCATTTCCCTAATGGCTAATGAGGTTGAGCATTTCTTTAAGTGCTTCTCTGCCATTTGATATTCTCTACAGAGAATTCTCTCTTTAGCTCTGTTCCCCATTTTTTAAGTGGATTATTTGGTTTATTGCTTTTCAGCTTGTTTAGTTCTTTATATATATTGGATATGAGTCCTCTGTCAGATAAAGGGTTAGTGAAGATTCTTTCCCAATCTGTAGGCAGTCGCTCTGTTTTGATAACGGTGTCCTTTGCTTTACAGAATCTTTTCAATTTCATGAGGTCCCATTTATTGATTGTTGATCTTAGAGCCTGTGCTGTTGGTGTTCTTTTCAGGAAGTTTTCTCCTGTACCAATGAGTTCTAGGGTATTCCCCACTTTTTTTTTCTAGCCGATTTAATGTTTTATGTTTTATGTTGAGGTCTTTGATCCACTTGGACTTCAGTTTTGTGCAGGGTGATAAGTATGGATCTATTTGCATTTTTCTACATGTAGACATCCAGTTGGACCAGCACCATTTGTTGAAGATGCTATCTTTTTTCCATTTTATGGTTTTGGCATCTTTGTCAAAAATCAGCTGTCTGTAAGTGTGTGGGTTTATTTCTGGTTCTTCTGTTCGATTCCATTGATCCACCATTCTGTTTCTATGCCAGTACCATGCAGTTTTTATAACTGTTGCTCTATAGTACAGCTTGAGATCAGGGATGGAGATACCTCCAGAAGATCTTTTATTGTAGAGGATTGTTTTAGCATTTCTCGGTTTCTTGTTATTCCATACGAAGTTGAGAATTTTTCTTTCCAGGTCTGTAAAGAATTGTGTTGGCAATTTGATGGGAATTGCATAATATCTGTAGATTGCTTTTGGTAAGATGGCCATTTTTACTATGTTAATCCTGCCAAGCCATGAGCATGGGAGATCTTTCCATCTTCTCATATCTTCCCCTAATTCTTTCTTCAGAGACTTGAAATTTTTTTCATACAAGTCTTTGACTTGCTTGGTTAGGGTTACACCAAGGTACTTTATGTCATTTGTGGCTATTGTGTTGTTTCTCTAATTTCTTGATTTTCTTGAAAATATTTTCTGGACCTTGGAGCCTGGAATTCTGTTCTTCATCAATTCCTATTATTCTTAGATTTTGCCTTTTCTTGGTGTCCTTGATTTCTTGGATGGTTTGTGCTTGGGATTTTTCTGATTTTACTTTTTCTTAGAGAGAAATATCAATTTCTGCGAGTGTATCTTCAGCACCCGAGATTCTCTCTTCCATCTCTTGTATTCTATTAGTAATGATTACCTTTGTGGTTCCTTCTCTCTTCTCTAAGTTCTCCAGTTTCAGGGTTTTCTCCATTTGTGTTTTCTTTATTGATTCTAATTCTGTTTTCATGCCTTGCAACATTTCCTTCATCTGTTTGAATGTGAATTCCTGTGTCTCCAAGATGGTCTCTATTTTTTTTTTGTTTTGTTTTGTTTTTCCTCTCTTAATGACAGTACTTCTGCCTCCTTTTGTGTTGCTATATTTGCCTATGTTTCTTAAAGAGCTTCATTCACTTTATTTTTCTTCATTTCCATTTGGGAGGCCAAATCTTTGAGAGACTTGTTTCCTCATTAACTGTTTGAATCTGTGTGGTTCTTTCTCTGTGAGATTTGTTGGTTCCCTCTTTATGTGCCTCAAATAACTGGATAATCATAGCTTTAAAATAATTTTCTTGTGTTTCTGATGAATTGGACTATCCATTAATTGGGGGGCTGCCGGTGAAGCTGTGATATTTTGATTTTTGTTGGTTGGGTTATTTTGCCGACTCCTGGCCTTTTGTTCACCTGTAGTGTTCTCTGTTTGTTCTTGGATTCTGCAGATCATACTGGTCTTTCTCTGGTGTCTGGAGAATTCTTCAGGAAAATGTGAGAAGTCCAGTGGTTTCAGTGTGTGTGTTTGTGATTCAGCTATATATGTAGGAGGAAAGATCGCAGGCACAGAAGGGCAAAATGTGGGGTAGCATGTGATAGAGCATGTGTGTATGTGTGTCCTAAGGGACAGCGTGTTGGAGAATGAAGAGGCCTTCAGTGTATGAAAGAGGTGCCTTGCAGGCACTGAAGGTGTTACAGCATTTAAGGGATCGCAAGCACTATTGAAGATTGCTGGCATGTATTGTTTTTGCAGGTGTGCTAGGCTTTGGTGGCTATTCAGCTGGTTATCTGCCACTGAGGAGTTGGATGGCCCATACAATCACTGGCTGGGCAGCCCTGTGTCGTCAGTACTGCTACTTGCAGACTTGGGATCTGGGAAGGACTGTACTGCGGATCTGAGTCTCTGTGGCTGGCACTCTTTGGGTGTGTGCTCTGGCAGGGCCCAGTGGTGATGGTTGTGGGGGGTGTGGTCCAATGGTCTGGAGCTTGGCAAGAGGGCACTAGGCGGGGTGTGGTCTCCTTGAATGTGTGCTCTGAGGGGTGGCGTTCAGCAGGTGGTTACAGCTCTCAGCCATGGCTAAGAGGCCTGAAGCCCTGCCTCTGCTGTTTTGGGCCTCAGGCAGTGAGCTTGGCAGATTTGGGATCCGGGAAGAATTGTATTGTGGAACAATACAAATCTCTGTGTTTGGCACTCTGTGGTTGGGCCTGAGCTCTGGTGCTGTAAGTGGGTGCTTTCCAGTGTGGTGGGGTTTTGGGATGTGTGTGTGTTCCTCTGGTGTGATTGGTTTTTTCCAGAGGTGTGTGGGCTACCACGGGGTGGGATTTCCTGTGGGATGTGAGCTCCACTGTACTTCTTGTGGCTGGATTGTGTCCTGTGGGGTGGGGGTGGGGGATGCTCTGTGGGTCTGGACTCTGCAAGAGGGCACTGGGCAGGCCAGAGTGTGGGCTCCTCAATCGTGTGTCTGAGGGGTGGTGTTCAGTGGGTGGTTACGGCTGTCTGCTTGTGCTAAGGAGCCTGGAGCACTGTCTCTGCTGGCTTGGTCAGCACTCAGCTACCTGGTGCTATGTGCAGGCTTCCCTCAGTGGGAGGGAGGCCTGAACAAGGGAAATACCCTACTTTGTTCCCAGAGAAGTCAGTGCCTGATCTAATTCTACAAGCACTCCACGCTTCAGTGGTGTCCCCTCTCCTTTAGAAAGCCCAAAAGTCCAAATTCTAGTTCCAGTTGTCTCTCTACTCACCAATTTTGGAGATTCATGTCCTCTGCCTCTCCAAAATGGTGTGCTCTGTTTGCCGCCATCTTGGAACTCCCGCTGAACCAAGTTTTCTTTCTCACATCTTGGCAGATCATTTTGCAGCCTGCTGTGATATCTGCAGAGATCCCCTCACACAAAACCGGATTTCTCAGGTGGTCTTCAGTATATGTTAAGATCCCAAAGAAGTAGGCTCTAATGCCAATGAAGACATGAACTTGCCATGGAGAGTCAGGGAAATCAGGCAATGAACAAAAGATTTCTTCTTTCATGTCCTTTATATAGGCTGCCACCAGAATGTGTGATCCAAAAAAAGTTTCAGGCATGGGTTCCATCTTATGGATTAGGGCTTGAATCCAATCAAATAGTGCTTGATTACCCTTCCCCCAAGTTTTATACTACTATCTTACCAGCATGTCATACAAGCAGGTCACCAGTATAGATCAAGTGATTTGTATTTGGGTTGGTATTTGTTTTTCCCCTCTGGTAGCATATAGATAACTTCTGATACATTAACAGTAGTCAGAAATGGTGAAGGGTAGAGGTATACACAAGCTTGAGTTTGCTATGTTCAATGAGATATGTTAATATTATCTCCAGTAATAGAGCTTTACTATCAATTTATGAAGATAAACCAATAGGCTTGGAAACATGTTGATTTATTTGAGGGCTTTTATGGGGCCTCTTTGGCCAATAACTCATTTAGATGTGACCCATTTCTGGTATAGGCAAGAGATGTCTAGTTGAGATTTTGTATTCCCTGTTATTTAATAATTCCATTTAGATTTTTTTCAGATGAATAAATTTTTTAAGAAGCTCTACTATAGTTGGTTTCCATATGACTACTCAAATGGTTCTTGAGTCAGTTTTCTAACTTTAAGGAAAATACACCCATGGGACCTTGGTTTCTATTATAATTGTAGTTCTGGTCACACATTTCTTTATCACCGAGAATATTACACATAATCTTGATTTACTCTGGCTCTATTTTAAAGTACAGTGTAGAGTAGTTTTTCAACAGAATTTACAGAGGATCATTCCTGATTCTGTCATGGTGTGTAAAAACATGTAGAGAGCATATACACAGGATAATTTGAAAGTGCTATTACTTTTTGTTTTATTTTTGAGAAAGGGTTTCCTCTATGTAGCCTTGGCAGTCCTCACTTGCTTTATAGATAAGGCTGACCTCAAACTCACAGAGATCCTCCTGCCTCTGCCCATACCCCGCTGAAAACCCTATTTCTTAAGCATAGGAATAGGCTGATTTATAAGCTATCTAAACTCAGAATTTGAAAACACTATTCCCTTCATATTATAATTAAGAATCAAGTATTTTAAAGATAATATAATGTTAAGTTTTTCTAAGTTATACAGTTTTATAAATATTCTGTATGCTTAAGATACTATAAATAGGCTGGTAACATAAAGAATTGTATTCAATAAGATATAGTGTTAGACTGCATAGATTTAAACAACCTAGATTTTAGATTTGTTTACATTCTTGATAGGAGGAACATTTACTGTATTGTTAGCAAAGTATAACAAAGAATAAGAAGATATAAAAGAAAAAAAAATTAATTTTCTTTTTTATGTTTTTACTATTAATTACACTTTATTCATTTTGTATCCCCCCATAAGCCCCTCCCTCCTCCTCTCCTAATCCCACCCTCCCTCCCCCTTCTTCATGCATGCCCCTCCCCAAGTCCACTGATAGGGGAGGTCCTCTTCTCCTTTCTTCTGATCTTAGTCTAACAGATCACATCAGGAGTGACTACATTGTCATTTTCTGTGGCCTGGTAAACCTGCTCCCCCCTCAGGGGGAGGTGATCAAAGAGCAGGCCAATCAGATTATTTCAGAGGCAGTCCCTCTTCACATTGCTATGTAACCCACTTGGACACTGAACTGTCACGCGCTCCATCTGTGCAGGGGTTCTAGGTTATCTCCATGAATAGTCCTTGGTTGGAGAATGAGTCTCTGGGAAGTTCACTATGTTCAAATTTTCTGGTTCTGTTGTTCTCCTTGTGTGGTTCCCGTCCTTTCCAGCTCTTACTATTTCCCACTTCTTACATAGGTTTCCATGCACTCTGCCCAACAGTTGGCCATAAGTCTCAGCATCTGCTTTGATAGGCTGCAGGGCAGAGGCTTTCAGAGGCCCTCTGTGGCAGGTTCCTAGGTTGTTTACTGCTTTCTTCTCCTTCTGATATCCAACCTCTTTGCCTTTCAGAATGGGGATTGAACGTTTTAGTCACGGTTCATTCTCTTCCTTAGTTTCTTTAGATGTACAGTATATACCCTGTGTGTCTCTCTGCTTCTGGGACAGCTCACTCAGGATGATCTTTTATAGGTCCCACCATTTACCTGTAAATTTCATGATTTCCTTGTTTTTCATTGCTGAGTAATACTCCATTGAGTAGATGTACCACAATTTCTGCATCCATTCTTCAGTTGAGGGGCATCTGGGCAATTTCAAGATTCTGGCTAATACAAATAAAGCTGCTAAAAACATGGTTGAGCAAATGCCCTTATTGTGTACTTGAGCCTCTTTTGGATATATACCTAGGAGTGGTATGGCTGGGTCTTCAGGAAGCACTATTCCTTGTTGTCTGAGGAAGCACCAGATTAGTTTCCAGAGTGGTTATACAAATTTACATGACCACCAGCAGTGGAGGAGGGTTTCCCTTTCTCCACAACCTCTCCAGCGTGTGTTGTCACTTGAGTTTTTCATCTTGGCCATTCTGATGGGTGTAAGGTGAAATTTCAGGTTCATTTTGATTTGCATTTCCCTAATGGCTAATGAGGTTGAGCATTTCTTTAAGTGTTTTTCTGCCATTTGATATTCCTTTATTGAGAATTCTGTTTAGCTCTGTTCCCCATTTTTAATTGCATTACTTGGTTTGCTGCTTTTCAGCTTCTTTAGTTTTTATATATACTGGATATTAGGCCTCTATCAGATAGTGGGTTGGTGAAAATTCTTTCCCATTCTGTAGGCAGTCGTTTTGTTTTGAGGATGGTATCATTTGCTTTACAGAAGTTTTTCAGCTTCATGAGGTCCCATTTATTGATTGTTGCTCTTAGAGCCTGTGCTGTTGGTGTACTGTTCAGGAAGTTGTCTCCTGTGTCAATGAGTTCTAGGGTATTCCCCACTTTTTTTTTCTAACCGATTTAATTGTCTGGTTTTATGTTGAGGTCTTTGATCCACTTGGACTTTAGTTTTGTGCAGGGTGATAAGCATGTATCTGTTTGCATTTTTCTACATGTACACTTCCAGTACGAACAGAACCATTTGTTGAAAATGCTGTCTTTTCTCCATTGTATGGTTTTGGCATCTTTGTCAAATATCAGGTGTCCATAAGTGTGTGGGTTTATCTCTGGGTCCTCTATTTGGTTCCATTGATCCACCATTATGTTTCTATGCGAGTTCTATGCAGTTTTTATTACTGTAGCTCTATAGTACAGCTTGAGATCAGGGATGGAGATAGCCCCAGAAGATCTTTTATTGTAGAGGATTGTTTCAGCAATTCTGGGTTTCTTGTTATTCCATATAACAAGAAATTATATTCCATATAACAAGAAAGTTGAGAATTTTTCTTTAAAGGTCTGTAAAGAATTGTGTTGGTAATTTGATGGGAATTGCATTGAATCTGTAGCTTGCTTTGGTAAGATGGCCATTTTTACTATGTTAATCCTGCCAAGCCATGAGCATGGGAGATCTTTCCATCTTCTGATATCTTCTTCTAATTCTTTCTTCAGAGACTTGAAATTGTTTTCATACAAGTCTTTGTTTTCTCCATCTAGGAGGACTGAGAGTTTTGCTGGGTATAGTAGTCTGGGCTGATATCTGTGTTCTCTTAGGGTCTGCATGATATCTGTCCAGGCCCTTCTGGATTTCATAGTCTCTGTTGAGAATTCACTTGTGATTCTAATGGTTTTGCCATTATATGTTACTTGGCTTTTTTTCCTTGCAGCTTTTAGTATCTTTTCTCTGTTCTGTATACTTACTGTTTTAATTATTATGTGGCGGGAGAATTTTATTTTGTGGTCTAATTCATTGGGTGTTCTGTATGCCTCTTGTATTCTTATTGGCCTCTCCTTTAATTTGGGGATATTTTCTTCAATGACTTTTTTGAAAATATTTTCTGGTCCTTAGAGCAGGGAATCTTCTTTTTCCTCTATACCTATTATTCTTAGGTTTTGTCTTTTTATGTTTTCTTGAATTTCTTGGATGATCTGTTTCAGGAATTTTTTGGATTTAACATTTTCTTTGACAGATACATCTATTTCTTCCATTGTATCTTCCACACCTGAGAGTCTTTCTTCCATCTCTTGTAGTATATTGATTATGCTAAACTCTGTGATTCCTGTTTTTTCCCTAAGTTCTTTCTTTCCATAATTTCCTCCATTTGTGTTTTCTTTAAGTTTTCCAATTCTATCTTCAGGTCTTGAGCCATTTTGGTGATTTCCTTCACCTGTCTGACTGTATTTTCCTGTTTTCCATCAAACCCTTCAGCTGTTTGTTTGAACAATCCTCTTTTTCTTTTATTTCATTCAGTGATTTAAGCATTTCCTCTCTATAGGCCACTAACTGTTTGGCTGCAACTTCCTCTATTTCTTCAAGGATGGCCATAAACTGTTTTTTTTTTTTTAATTTTATTTTTTTCTTATCAGTTACATTTTATTAACTTTGTATCCCAGCCATGTCCCGCTCCCTCATTCCATCCCAGTCCCTCCCTCCCTCCCTCATCTCCACCGTGCCCTTTACCAAATCCACTGATAGGGGGGACCTCCTCCCCATTCATCTGATCCTGTTTTATCAGGTATCTTCAGGACTGGCTGCAAAGCTCTCCTCTGTGGCCTAACAGGACTGCTCTTCCCTTGGGGGGTGGGGAGGCCAAAGAGCCAGTCATTGAGTTCCTGTTAGAAATAGTCCTTCTTCCCCTCACTATGGGAAACCAATTGGTTACTGAGCTACCACAGGCTACATCTAAGCTGAAGTTCTAGGTTATATCCATACATGGTCCTTGGTTGCATGTCAGTCTCAGAAAAGACCCTGTGCCCAGATATATTTGGTCCTTGTGGAGCTCCTATCCCTTCCTCATCAGACTAACTCCCCTTCTTTCTTATGATTTCCTGTACTCTGCCAAAGGTTTGGTCATGAGTCTTTGCTTTGAAAACACTGCTAGTTAGTCTTTCAAATGCGTTCAGTAGACTCCTGTCATATGTTCAATGCACATCCCATCTGTCTTTCTAAACGAGGATTGATAATCTTACCCCATGTCCGCTCTCCTTATTATCTTTTTTAGGTGTACAGATTTCATTATGTTTATCACCTCTTATAGGTCTATATAAGTGAGTATATACCGTGTTTGTCTTTCTCCTTCTGGGATATTTCACTCAGGATGATCTTTTCTAGATCCCACCATTTGCCTGCAAATTTCATGATTTCCTCCAACTGTTTTTATCTTCCTCTATTTCTTTAGCATTTTACTTGTTTCCTTTGTTATCTTCTCTGTGATCATAGATGCTAGGTCCTCTTCTTGCATTTCAATTATGCTGGGGGGTCTAGGGTTACTTGTCTCTGGATAACTGGGTTCTGGAGATGCCATATTGCTCTGGCTTTTGTTGGTTGAACTTTTACACTGGCCTCTACCCATTGGATTATCTTGGGTTTTTGAAGTTGATTTCTGATTTTTCCTGGAATCCTGTGGTGGAGAGAATCCCTTTTTCAGGAAGATGGTTTTTCCTGAAGGAAGCCTTCTCAGCTTTTTGGGTATAGTCAATGGATGGCTGGTGTTTTTCAGGAATTGCTGCTGCTCACCTCAGGTGTAGAGACCTGAATGGTAACTGTGGTTCTTATTAGTTGAGAGAGCTTTCCTCTCAACAGGAGAAGTCCTGAGGAGAGCTGCCCAGTTTCTTGCTGTGAATTTAGTAATCTGCTGCTGTAACCTGTGTGTCCTGTGGTTTGGTTGGTTTTGTTAGGGATAACTGGTTGCCCTGTGGAGCAGTATCTGGGTATTGATCTTGGGGATCCCCGGCTTTTGTAGGTCTGAGGTTGGGGCTCTGTGCCCCAGAACCCAAGCAGTAATCTGTGGAGGGTGAGTACTGCTCTCCTGGTAACAGCAGGCTATCTGGTGCACAGCAGGTCCCTGTTTTGTGCCAGACTGAGGGACCTTTTCTGAGGATATACTAGGTGGTCTCAGTCTGTCCCCTTTGGTTAATTCCCTGTGAGGATTTCTCCAGACAGTAACTCCAAGTCTCTGGTGTCCTGGGGCACACAGTTATTTCTGTGAGGAATAGTTGGTACAAAGCAGGTCTCTGGGCTGGCAGCATGCACGCCTGCCTGCTAGTCTGCGGGAGCTGGGTGCCCAATTACTCTCTGTGCTGGCGCTGGTGCTGGTGCTTGGAGCCCAGTTCAGTGATGGGGCTCGTACCAGCTGGTCTGCGAGAGACTTTCCCCAAGTAAAGCCTGGGTGTCACAGGTCAGTACTGTTTCCTTCCTTCCCTGTGGGTCCCTCTCCCGACAGGAACTCCCTGTCTCTCTTGTACTTTGGCACACAGCTCGGTCTATGCTAGAGAGCTGGCATGCAGCCCCTGTCTGTGCTGGCGGCAGGAGCTCAGTTCAGTGATGGCGGCTCGGACCCACTGGTCTGCAAGACCTTTTCCAGGGAAAGACTGGGTGACTCGTGGGTTTTTCTCATGACTGGGACTCCAAGTCTCTGGTATTTTTGTGCCCACCGTTCAGCCTGGGAAGGTGATCAGGACAGGTAGGCATGTGGCTCTGTTCTGGTGACCTAGAGCCTGTGTGACCTGGGATCTCTTCCGGGTTCTGGCTGGGTGGCTTGAGCATTCAAGCGATTGATTCCCACACCGTGGGGGTTTCCTCTCACCTGGGAAACACGATTAGTGTTATTTTAAGGCCCAGAGTTCAGTCTCTTGGTCGCTGTATGGAAAATGTTGTCCTGCTTCTTAGATGCAGTGTTCTCCTGGTGCAGCCATCTTGGCCTCCCCAGAGTTCTTGATCTAAATTCTAATTTTCAAAATCAAACATGAGTAGACAGTGTGATGTAGACAGGAAATGATTAAGTTTGGGAACATAAATATAAATTAATATATGATCTGTTTCTTCTCTATCAATCCAATATTTTCTTTCTATCTATTGTATATAATATATTGAAATAAAATCACTATTTTCCTGTTGTCCATTTTCTAGATATCTATACAATTTTTTAATCAATTTCAAACAAGTTACTCTATTTGTGTTTTTAAAATCAAATGTTTATGTTATTATATTCCATCACAGCTCCTTTTTAGTTCCCAATATAATAAGTTTACTCTAGATTTTTCCTCTTTTCAAACCAAGACATGCCTTAAAATGTTTCTTCTATGTTTATCTGTCATTTGCATGTTATTGTTAGTTTTTTGATTTTTTTTTTCTCCTCCATCTGGAAAAAGAAGTGACACATACTTTTTAGCACATTGAAAAATATTCACCTTCTCCTCTTTCTAAATATGAAATATGTAAGTGAAGATAAAATAATTCCTCTATTCTAAAAATTAATTTGGAAGTTTTGATCATATGAGATGTGTGAAAGCAAACATTATTATAATCCTCAATTGGCCATTGGGAAACACAACATTTGAAAAGAGATTGAGTTGTTGAATTGGTCATTCCTCTGCATTTTATCCAGAGCTTAGAGGGAAGCGTCTGTACTGAGCTTTTAATTCTGTCATGTATGCCTCATGACCTCATTGCCAGAAAGTAAAGATAGAAGTTTCCTCGCAAAAATAGTAGCAAAAGAAATAAGGAGTAGAGTTGTGATATTCCCTTGAGAAAGGTAAAAAATCAATGGACAACAGAAACTCACAAGTAGATTTTATAAGAGAGGTTTAAAAAGTCTGTTTTCTATTTTTAGATATCACATTTAGAGATAGGAGATTTTCAAAGACATTCCTGGTACTAGTATAATTAAGCCATAAGCCTTTTCCAAAGTATACAAATTTTAGCTTACTGGAATTAGCATGAACAACATAACTTACAACCCAGAAATTCATTTTTCCAAGAAAATTGCTACTTAATTTTAAAAGTAGCCACATTTATAAAAGGACATTTTGCAAAATATATACATGTGTATTTATGTATCATATGTATGCCTGTTCATACGTGTTTATCAAACAAGTTTAATTATTTCTTTATTTTATGACCCACTGCATAATTATGTCAAAATATCCATAAGAGATGCATTCCTTCTCATAAGAAGCTTGGTAGTTCCAAGTTAAGTACATTCATATTCCCTTTTATTTTATATTCCTAAACTAAATTCTTTCCTCTCAAAGTCACTTTATGTATTCATATTTGAAGTTAAAAATTAAGGTTTATTTTTGTTTTAAATCACCCTGCTTTTTATTCCACTCTGCAAAATTCTGAGCAGTTCTATCTAGTGAGTGTCTCACTTATTCTTTCCTCTGTGCCTGGCATGCTTCTGTCCAGCACCCGAACACTGAGTGTACACTACACATCATCTCTCTCCATTTTAGAGAAAATACTTTCATATACTCTTACTCCAGTCTTCCAGACATTTCCTGTGCCTGGCAATCACTGGCTATTATCAATGTACTACATCATTATGTATTTATCTTCCTTTCTTTAGCAGTCTCACAAAACCTCATCCATGCTATGTGTAAGGAACTGTGCTCCTCATAGGAAAATAAGACATAGCCATCACAATGTTTGCTTTTAGAGTCTTATACAGAAGACAGATACTGGACAAGTACTTACAAGGACATTGAAAAACTTCAACAATCCATGTCCACAGTTAAGAAAGGCTTTATTATTCTTATTTCAGTCTACATGCTATTCCACCAACCACTTTTCCCTAATATGAACTTTTTCATTTTTTACATTTTGATTTGCTAAAATATTTAACCTCTACTGAACACATCATGTTTTTTCATTACTATCTGTTTTCCATGATGATTCTTATCTTAAGGCAAATTCTTGGAAAGCCCAGAAAAGTGAGAATTCTACTCACTCATTACAAACTATCACTGTGATGCATGTAATTTTAATTGTATGTATCTTACCAAACCTCTTTCCTAGTCATTTGTATAATGACAAGAGCCATATTGTACAAATATTTACAAGACATCAGAATCTAGTGGGCTAATTCTTTCATAAAAGTTTAGTTGACCTACCTTTAATTGTTTTGTTGTATTTTTTGATTATTATTCTCAAATTATTTTTAATGAATTCATTTATTACAAGAAGGACAAACCATTCCTTATATGACCAACCCCAACTATCATTCAGAGCCTAACAGCTCTTCATGTCTACCAATGCCTCACCACCACAGTAATTCTTTCACTATGCCAAATCCTGTGTTGTTTTTGTCATGACATTTGCCTTATGAGCTGCGTTAACTTGTGCCTCATTTAACTGTAACTGTGGACTATAAAACTAAGTGTAGTGATGGCATAAGATCCCCAATTAAAAATTTTCTGTAAGACCAACATATCTCTACCATCAGGGGAGAAATAAACATATAAATATATGTTTCTAAAAAGAAATAAACATATATATATGACTTCACTTTATTTTTATTTAATTTCATATTATATAACATAATTTACATATAATTGCATTTAAACTATGTCTAGCCTAAATAATATCTTGACCAAATGAGTTTTCTTTAATATTTTAAACTTATAGAACAATTTTGGTTAATTTTCTTTTGGTGTTTCTATGTGAATATGGCTGTCTGTGTGTGTTGGATGTGTACATATATGTGCAGTTGTACACTGCTGTGTGAACTCTTGGGGATGTCAGAATAGAATGTTGAGAATCTACTCTTTTGTAATTCATCTATTTTTAATTGGTTTTTATTTTTTATTAATTACAATTTATTCACGTTGTATCCCACCTATAGCCACCTCACTCATCCCCTCCCAATCTCACCCTCTCTCCCTCATCTCCTACCATGCCACTCCCCCAGTCCACTGAGAAAAGGTCCTCCTCCCTTCCCTCTGACCCTAGCCTATCAGATTTCATCAGGACTGGCTACATTGTCTTCCTCTGTGGCCTTGTAAGGCTGTCCCCTTCAAGAACCTGTCAGAGAGTTCATGTCAAAGACAGCTCCTGTTCCCCTTACTAGGGTACCAATTGGAGACTGACCTACCATGGGCTATATCGTTACAGGAGTTCTAGGTTATCTCCACACATGGTCCTTGTTTGGTTTACCAGTCTCAGAAAAGACCCCTGTGCTCAGAGGTTTTGGATGGTTGCTCTCTTTGTGGAGCTTCTGTCCCCTCCAGGTCTATCTTTCTCCCCCTTATTTCAAAAGATTCCCTGCATTCTGCCCAAAGTTTGGTTATGAGTCTTAGCATCTGCTTTGATAAGCTATATTGGACAGAGGGCTAATATCTAAAATATATAAAGAACTCAAGAAGTTAAACAGCAACAAAACACGTAATCCAATTAAAAATGGGGTACAGAGCTAAACAGAGAGTTCTTAATAGAGGGATATTGAAACATGTTAAGAAATGTTCAACATCATTAGTCATCAGGGAAATGCAAATCAAAATGACAGTGAGATTTCACCTTATACCCATCATAATGGCTAAGATCAAAAGCTCAAGTGACAATACTTGCTGAAGAGGACGTGGAGAAAGGGAAACTTTCCTCTACTGCTGGTGGGAATGTAAACTTGTACAACCACTCTGGAAATCAATCTGGTGCTTCCTTAGACAACAGGAATAGTGCTTCTTCAAGATCTAGCTATACCACTCCTGGACATATATCCAAAAGAGGCTCAAGTACACAACAAGGACATCTGCTCAACCATGTCTTTTAGCAGCTTTATTTGTAATAGCCAGAACCTGGTAATAATCCATATGTCCTTCAACCAAGGAATTGAGGAATGTATACAGAAATTGTGGTATATTTAGACAATGGAATACTACTCAGCAATTAAAAACAATGAAATCATGAAATTTGCAGGCAAATGGTGGGATCTAGAAAAGATCATCCTCAGTGAGGTATCCCAGAAGCAGAAAGACATGCATGGTATATACTTACATATAAGTTTATATTAGACATATTATATAGTATAAAGATGCTAAAATCTGTACACCTAAAGAAGCTAAGTAAAAAAGGAGGACTCTGGGTAAGATGATCAATCCTCATTCAGAAATGCAAATGGGAAGGACATTGAAGAGGGAGAAAACAGGGAAAAGAACAGGAGCTTACCTCAGTTGACCTCTGAAAGATTCTACCCAGCAGGGTATCGAAGCAGATGCTGAGACTCATAGCCAAATCTTGTGATTCATCCTAATCCTTTGTGAAAAGACCTTTCTCTGAACTTTGCTATAGGCTGATCATCAACAAGCACCATTGAACCTTCTGCATCTACCAGCACAGCATTGAAGTTCGGGAATGCATGGCCTTAGACAATACCTAAGCCAATGCTTGAACTGCAGGAGCTCTTTTCTGCTAAGCCTTCTCTAAAGACCTAAACAGAAATTTTCCTTTTCATTTAATAGTGAGTCTTTTCTTGTACTATATCATCTGAATACAGTTTCCTCTCCCTCTACTCCTCCCAGTTCCTCTCCACCTCATCTTCAATCCAGATCTGTCTCTCATTAGGAAAGAGCAGACTTCTAAGAGAAAATAAGAAAGGTTAACCAAACAAAATAAAGTAAGAGAAAAATAAAAACCATCTTATTGAAGTTGGACAAGACAAGCCGACAGAAAATAAAAGAACCACAAAGAAGGGAAAAGAATCAGAGACCAACCCTTTCACAAATTTAGGAGTCCCATATAAGAATCAAACTGAAAATTATAGTATCTACTCTGAGGACCTGGTGGAGACTCTTTAATTGCTATACCAGGGCAGACTTTTTGATTACTATTTTCATCTCAGTGAGTTCATATGATGTTTGATCAGTTTTTTAGGAGGACTTGTTCTCCTGGTGTCCTCCATCTCAGGGGTCTCCCCTACTTCTTTTGCTTCATTATCTGATAGATTCCCTGAGTTCTGAAAGGGATAATTTCAGGGATAATGAATACATACAATTTGGAGCTATATTTAAACAGAACACTTTAAGATAACTTTTGACATCTCAGGACACTCATGATAGTTTGGAAGAAGACTTTAATGAGCTCATTTTGAGTCTGTTTCTGTTTCTAAATGAAACTACTTGAGACTACATAATATATATAAAAAGAATATTCTTTAAATCTGTTTTGGGTTTTCTTGCTTTATTTTGATGGGGAAGGTCTAAGGGTTGGAGAGGTGGCTCAGAAATTAAGAGCACATTACTCTAGCAAAGGAGGGAACGTTTCAGTTTAAATCCTAGAGCCCACCTCAGAGCCTTCACAACTGCAGCAACTCCATTCCAGAATATTGGATATTTTCTTTTCTTCTTTTCTCACCTTCTTACACACCTACCCACACACTGACCACCCACCCCCACACAAACACAGATAGAGAAAGAGAGACAGACAGACAGAAAGAGAGGGAACATATTCTGATCATGTACTAAAAAGACATGAAGTTGTAGAGGTGAGTAAGGAGGTGAGGCAGATCTTGCAGGAATTATGAGAAGCATTGGGCTGTTGAATATGATAAAAATATATAGCAGGAAATTATTAAAACCACTTAAAAAATAAAAATATTGACCTACAGTCTCAATTATGTGATGGCCTCAAAGTTTATCTGCAGAAAGTTGGTCAAAATTTTCTTGTAACTCTTTAAAAGGAAACAATATTGTTATATAATGAAAAGGAAAAGGAAATAAGATTTAGTTTGAGTATACTGTTACACATGGAAGCCACTTTGTATACGGTCTTGCATTTAATCCTTGTAACAATTCTACATGGGGCTGTAGGCTTCACTTTTACCTAATAAGAAAATTATGATCACTGAGAGATAAGATAATGTTCCAAATTCTCATAATTAAATTGTGCCAAAATAAGACCTGTTGAACAAATCTCAGTTTAGAGAACTTCTATGTAGTTCAGAATTGAAAGACAATGGAATACTACTCAGCTATTAAAAACAAAGAAATCTTGAAATTTGAAGGCAAATGGATGGACCTAGAAAAGATCATCCTGAGTGAGGTACCCCAGACCCAGAAAGATGAATATGGCATGTACTCACTTAAAAATGGATTTTAGCCATATAGTACAAGATAAGCATATTGTGAGGCACAGACACAAGGAAGACAAGTTATAAGAAGATCTCAAGTGAGGATGCATAAATAAGGACTGATAAAATAGACAGAAGTAATGGCTTAAACTATCATGAAGTCAGTTGACTGCCCTTTGATCACTCCCTCCTAATGTTGCAGCCTTTCTAGGCTACTGAGGAAGAGGATCCAAGCAGTCTTGATGAGACTTATCATCTATGGGCAGACAGCAATGATGGGGAACTTCCCCTTTCAGTTCACTAGGGTTAGGGGATGAGGGGAAGAGGGAGGGAGAGTGGGACTGGGGAAGTTGCAATTGGTATATATAATTAATAAATTTTGAAGAAAAAAATTAAAAGGCAAAAAAAATATAGAGAAGAAACATGGAAGGAGAGAGTGGCACAGAGAATTAAGAGGGTGGAGAGCAGACCTGAAGAGAGGATAGAGGGCAGGTAGAGTAGAGAAAAATTGAGGGTATGAACATCTCTGTGACAAACTGGAGACCTAAGTCAGGGTCAGCTCCTGGGGGAACATGAGTGGGATTCAAACAGAGATTCCTAGTAGGAAGGACCTTAGAGCCTAAAGAGGACACCCTCTAACTAGACTAGTTTCCTAGTAAAGGGCATGGAATACCAACCCAACAACTAAAACTTTGACCCAAAATTTACCCTGCTTGTGATGTGCAAGGATAAAGATAGAACAACTAGAACAGAGACTGAGGGAATGCCCAACCGATATCTGGCCCAACCAAAGACCTACCCTATTGGAGTGGGCCAGTCCCTGACATTATGAAAGATACTCGGCTAAGCTTACAGATAGAACCCTGTCAGAGTTGTCCTCTGAGAGGCTCTGCCCAGCAGTGCCTCAAAACAGATGCTAAGACAGCCAAACTTTGTTCTATGCCTAGGGAGTCTTGGGGAATAGTGGTAGGAAAGAGAAAAGGACTCATATCTAACCAGGGCCCAGAGTGATTTGCTGAGAATGAAGCATCAGCAAAAGACCATTCATGACCTGGACCTAGACCCCAAACAATGATGTAGCAGATGGAGAGCTTAGACTTCAGTTGGATACTCTAGTAAGGAAAGTAGGGACTGCATTGAACAGTGACTCACTTGCTAGCTTTTAGGTCACTTTTCCCATTGAGGGACTCCCTTGGGAGGCCATAGGGGTAGAGGACAAATTCAGTACTTATGTAACTTGATGAGCTGGGGTACATGGAAAAGAGAGCTCCCTTTTTCATAGGAAAAGGGGTGGAGAAGGGGAGAGAGTAGGGCTGGGAGGGGAGAAGGGAACAAGGTTAAAGATTGTAAAATAAATAAATGAGAAAAAATAAAAATGTCAGTGTGAAACTAAGAAAATGAATTTTCTGTCATAGTTAATATAGTTCTTTCAGTATTATAACCTGCACAGGCAGAGTTCATGACAATGATGTAATTAGAAAATTAGGTTTATATAGTCACATGTCATAAGAACACACACTACAGAACACTTCAACGGTAGCTGTATGTTAAAACCTTAGAGAATGAGCATCTGGTGTGTATCCAGGGTCTGTTGGAAATGAAATAGTGTTTTTAGCTCAATGCTTAAGGGACACAAGTACCCATAATAAGATCAATCAGAGGTTACCATAGGTTTAAGAGACCTGTTCAATGTTCTATTATTGGCAAGGCTAAGGTTCAATAGGCAAATAATAAAACTCCTCTGACATCAAACTCTTGCCTCTTTAGCAAGACCTTGGAGAGCATTTCATCTCCAGAAAAGAGCTTTGCAAGGGTTTCTTCACTAGCTGAGGAAGCAAACAGAAACGTAACAAAACCAGTAAACAACAAAATCAGACAGATAAAAGCAAAAGAAAAGTGCTTATCAAAAAATTTCAGACAAAAGTTAGTAAGCCACATAGTCCAAACAATCCTATGTACTTAGTATAGTATAAAAATATCTAGATAATAAAATTACTTTATATATAAGTGAAATTATTAAAAAACATTTTTAAAAATTTTAAGTGTTTCTACAAGTGCTTTAAAAGAGAAATTAATAGTTTGAATTTGTTAATTATTTCTTACACTATTTTTTTCTCAATACTTTTTTTGATAGTGACAGTGTTCTAAACAGACAATTATGCATTCACTTAAAGCATAATTAATCCTACCATCGTTGCTTCTCAGAGAACATTAAGAGAGCTTTCGCATTTATTATAGGACAATAGAATTACTGGAGAATCACCTAAAACACAGTGACACAATAAGAAATGAAATTAGTCTTTAGGTAATTAATTTTTTGAGCATGCATTTACTTTTTGCTTTCTATGAACTTTATTATTGTTATTATTATTATTATTATTATTATTATTATTTATTTGCTTTGGGTCCTAGTTATAGCCAACTCCCTAATCTCTTTCTGGTCTTTCTGGTCCCCTCCTCCAACTCTCTTCCCCCACTATACCTTTTCCTTAGTCCACTGATAGGGAAAGTTCTCCTCTCCTACTGTCTGACCCTAACCTATCAGGTCCCATCAAGACTGTCTGAATCAGTGAATAAATTGTAAAAAAGTAAAATAATAATAATAATGACTACTTATTAATTAAAAAAAGACTGACTGTCTGAATCACTTTCTTGTGTGGGCTGACTAGGTTGCCTCATGAAGAAGAAGTAATCAAGAAGCAGGCAACCAAGTTTATGTCAGAGGTTGTCTCTTTTCCATATGGCGACTGAGCTGTCTATGGGCTACAGCTGAGCAGGTGTTCTAGACCTGCTCTAGGTATGGCATTCAGTTGATGCATCAGTCTGTACAGTCCCTTCTGGTCCCTGCTTTTTTTGGATTTGTTGGTCTCCTTCTGTGGCTCCTGGTCTCTCTGGGTCTTTTTATATTCCCCTTCTCCCATAAGAATCCCTGGGATCTGTCCAAAGTTTGGCTCTGAATCTCTGCATCTGGGTTGACCCCCTCCTGAGTGGAGTCCTTTAGAGGACATCTGTGGTATGCTCCCATCCTGTTCATTCTCTTCTACTGTTCCTATTCAGTTTTCCCTTCTGAATGAAAATTAAGGATCTTCTTTAGGGTCTTCCTTGTTGTTTAGCATCTTTGGGTCTGTAGATTTTAGTATGTTTATTCTATATTATATGGCTAATATCCACTTATAAGTGAGTATACACTATGTGTGTCTTTCTGCTTCTGGGTTAGAACAGATTACTGAAATTTGTTTGAGGCCAAATAGAGTAACTCAGTAAGAAGTGACAGAAGCCAGTTTGATTAGGTCACCTGGGAGAAGATTTTGAGCCAGAATAGCTGAGTTGAACCAGCCAGCTATAGATCAAAAAGAGCCAAAAATGGTGAGCTGTTATGACTAAGTATCAGAGCCTGGAAACATTCTAGGCCTAGATTAGATTGCAAAGAGGCTACAAGATTCCTGGACTAGGCCTATGTTAGGACATGGAGGCAGTAAGCCTCCTGGGCTACAATTACACCAAGTGCATAAAAGTTGCATTTACAATCACCCACAGGTTGCCTGCTGCTGATCTGCCTGGTCCATCTGGGACACAGACAGCAAACTCAGCAGAGATTATTTGGGCACAGGCCTCAAACCCCATTGTCCACCATTCCGAGGAGGCCTGAAGGGTGCCTGAGCAGCCTTTGTCTGGAAGAACTCTCTGCCTGCTCCTGATCTGACTGCCCTAACTGAGACAGAGAGAGTGAAACCAGGGAAGAGAGACCTGCTAACACTAGAGATGAACAGATCATAGAGGCCAGCATAAGAACACTAGCAACAAAACTCAGGGCCCTGTGACACCACCAGAAACCAGCAGTCTGCCTCATCAAGCCCTAGAGATACTACAGTAACTGAAGAAAAAAAAAAGGTTTTAAATTTGAGTTATGAAAATGATAGAGACCTTAAAGGAGGAAAATAAATACCTCAAAGAAATACAGGAAGATACAATCAAACAGGTAAAAGAATTGAGAAATACCTTAAGAAAATACTACAAAATACAATGAAACAAGAGAAAGAAATGAATAAAATTGTTCAAGTTCTAAAAAACAAAACTAGTAGCAAGAAAGAAAACATAATCTGAGGCAATCCTGAAGACAGAAAATCTAGGGAAGAGAATAGGACTACAGACACACACTTCACCAACATAATAGTAGATAGGGAAGAGAGAATGCCAGATTCTTTTATCACAAAATTGTACCAGACTTTCAAAGAAAAGCTAATAGCAATACTTCTCAAATTGTTTCACAAAATATAAACTGAAGAAACATTGTCACAGTCACTCTGATAACTAAACCAAACAAAAACTCAACAATGAAAGAGAATTTCAGACCAATTTCACTCGTGAACATTGACACAAAACTACTCAATAAAATAGTTGCAAACTGAGTCCAAGAACACATCAATTACATCATCCTTCATGATCAAGTGGGCTTCATCCCAGGAAACAAGGATGGTTCAACATATGAAAATCCATCTATGTAATCCACCATGTAAAAAATTTAAAGAAATAAATCACAAGATCATCTCATTTGGTGCAGAAAAAGCCTTTGACAAAATCCAACACCCTTTATAATAAAGTCATGGAGAAATAAGGGATATAAGGCCCATGTTTGAACATAATAAAGGCTACATCCTTTATAAAGGCATATAGCTAATATCAAACAAAATGGAGAGAAACTCAAAGCAATCCCACTAAAATCAGGGACAAGGATGCCCACTCTCTCCATATCTCTTCATTATTGTACTTAGAGCAATAAGACAACTAAAGGAGAACAAAGTGATACAGATTGGGAAGAAAGAAGTCAAAGTATTACTATTTTCCAATGGTATGGTAGTATACATAAGTGACCCCAAATTTTCCACCAGAGAACTCATTCAGCTGACAAACACCTTCAGCAAAGTGGCAGGATACAAGATTATTATGTTTTAAAAATCAGTAGCCCTACTTTATTCATAAGACTAACAAGCTGAGAAAAAAAATAGGTAAACTACACCATTCAAAATAGTGACAAATAATATTTTTATATAATTCTAACCAAGAAAGTGAAAGACCTGTATGACAAGAATATCAAGTCAGTGAAGAAAGAAATTGAAGAAGATATCAGAAGATGAAAAGATGTACCATGCTTGTGGAGGAGTAGAATTAACATAGTAAAAATGGCCATATTACGAAAAGCAATCTACAGATTCAGTTCAGTCCCCATTAGAACACAAACAGCACTTTACAGACCTTGATAGAACAATTCTAAACTTCATTCATATGAAAAAGCAAGAACAATAGCAACAATAACGACAAATAACCCAGAATAGCTAAAACAATCCTATACAATAATAGATCTTCTGGATTTATCTCTATTTGACTCCAAGCTATATTACAGAGCAACAGCAATAAAACTGTATAGTACTAGCATAGAAATAGACTGGTAAATCAGTGGAATCATTTTGGAAACCCATAAATGAACCTACACACATGCAGACACTTGATTTTTGATATAGGAGCCAAAACCATTCAATGGAAAAAAAGACAACAAATGGTCCTGGTCTAACTGGATTTCTACATATAGAATAATGCAAATATGAATCACCCTGAACAGAACTCAACTCCAAGTGGATCAAAGAACTCAAAATAACACCAGATACAATAAATATATTAGAAGAGAAAGTGGGGAAGAGCCTTGAACTCATTGGCCCAGGAGACATCCTATAGAAGAAAACACCAACGGCTCAGGTTCTAAGATTAACACTGTCAATTGAATGAAAAGATTGGGGAAATGATCTTCACCAGTCCCAAAAAGGGCTAATATCCAAAATAAATAATGTACTCAAGAAATAAAACACCAATAAACAAAATAACAGAGTTAAAAAAAACACTTAAAGAAATGTTCAATGTCCTTAGTCATCAGGGAAATACAAATCAAAAAGACTTACAATTCAGATTATTCCATCTTATACCCATAAAGATTGCTAAGGTCAAAATCTCAAGCTGCAGCATGCCTGGGACCAGCCTCAGCCTATTGTGGGTTTTGAGATTGGGAAGAATAGCTCAGCTGGAGAGAAAACCACTTCACACACAGGGCGAGGTAGAAGCTGATGATAACTTATTTCAAGAGAATATTCTCAGGAGCAAGTCTCTCTGGAGTCTGCCTTTGTTTTCTCTTCTTCTTTCTTCTCTTCTCTTTCTTCCTCCTCCTCCTTTGAGCAGAGAGTCAATGCCAGTCTTTTGTTGTCAAATCATTTAGTTACACATTTTTTTTTCTATATGATCAAAAAACGTTTTGTCTTTCCCCAGAATTAGGCTTTTCCTCAAAGATACACACATGATTATAAACAGAATATTGCAAGCTGTACTTTATATACATGGTACAGTTATTGTACCCAAACATTCACAGAACATAATATTGCAAGCTCTACTCTACGTACATGTTACAATGATTATATTGCAAGCAAGCATACTTAATCATTAACTCAACTCAGTGCTTTTCTCAGACAAACCTTCACATCATAGTCATCTGGGCAAAATCTTGTGGTTACAATATGTGTCATAATAACAAAGAGGTGCTAAACAAACTAAACTATTCTTCATTCTCAACTGTTGTTTGTAGCGGTCCACGTTCTATCTGAGTTCTATATAAAAACATTTTTGGGGGTGTGTTTAATAGAAGTGATCCTTCACAGGGTCTCTAGCCCTCTCCCCATAAACAATACAAAGCTACTGTAATCTCTTTATCTTATCCCCAGGAGTCATGTCCATGTGACCACAAATTTCTAGAAAAGGAAGTCAGTATGATTCTAGTAGTTTCTCTTGGATCCAATTCCTTTCTGACTGCAGCAATCTAGGGGTAAGTGAGAAATCAAACAGTTCATGATATAGTTTTGATATCCATGAGCTGGCTAAATTTTTTCAGGAAACAATTAGCAGAAAAAAGCCTCTATGGATTAAAATTCTTGCTTTGATAATTTATGGTTCACTGTCTTTACAGCCAAAGGAATGCTTCCTTCATAGTGGTTGTTCTGAGCCATTTCTTCGTTCTTGAGTCCCCTTAGAAATCTTACCAGTTGCATTGACTGGGGTTGAATTAGTGGAAAAAGATGGAGTCACAGTAAGAAACAAGCAGGCAGACATACAGAAAAAAGCAATGCTATTTGTGGACTGGTGATCCGGAGATGTTTTCTTCAGGAGGACAGTTTTCCAGCAGCCAGAACTTTGTCAAGCAGCTGCTCCCACAAATATGTCATACCTGATAACAGCATATGCTTGTGAAGATGTGGAGAATGGGAACACTCCTCCCATGCTTGTGGGAGTGCAAACTTATACAACCATTTTGGAAATCAATTTGGCACTTTCTCAGAAAATTAGAAATAGCTCTTTCTCAAGACCCAGCTATACCACTCGTGGGTATATACCAAAAAGACTCTCTACCATAAAAAAAGAACACTTCAACTATGTTCATAGCAGATTTATTCATAATAGCCAGAAACTGGAAAAAATCTAGATGTCCCTCAACTGAAGAATGGCTAGAGAAACTGTGGCACATTTACAAAATGAAATCCTACTCAGGTGTTAAAAGAAAAACAAAACAAAAAAATCAAAAAGTTGCAGGCAACTTGATGGAACTAGAAAAAAATCATCCTGAGTGATGAACTCACCCTGAGTTCATCATGAGTAACTCAGTCACTCATGATCTGACTTATGAGTGGATTTTACCCATATAGTACAGGATAAACATATTTCAAGACACTGTTGCAAAGAAGAGAATTAACAAGGAGGATCCAAGTGGGGTTGCATAACTCTTACTTGGAAGGGGAAATAGAATAGATAGATGTAGTGTTTAGAGAGAAGGAGCAAGGTGGGAGAGGGGCATGGAGAATTATGGGGATGGAGATCAGACCCAGGGAGAGCAGGGGCTTGACAACAGAAGGACTGTAGAAAAAAGAGAAACTGAAGTGGGAGCATCTCTGTAACAAGTTGGGAGACCTAAGTCAGGATAGGTTCCTGGGAGGATATGAGGGGCATTCAAACAGAGACTCTTAGTAGCAGAGGCAACAGAGACTGAAGAGGACACCACTAACTAGAATAGTATCCTAGGAGAGGAGTGAAAACCAACCTCTCCACAAAATCTTCCACTCAAAATTTACCCTGACTACAAGATGTGCAGGGATAAAGATAGAGCAGTTAGATCAGAGATTGAAGGAATATCCAAACAGTGCTTGGGAAAGCGCCAATGCCTTACACTCTGAATGATAATTTTCTAAGCTTCCAAACATGAGCATATCACAGTTGTCCTCTGTGAGACCCTACCCAGCAATGCCTCAAAACAGTTGTTGAGATTCACAGTGGAAACTTGGGAGTCTTAAGGAAAAGTAAGAGGAAAGAGAAAAAGACCTGAGGGTGACAGGAACAACACTCGAAGACTAGCAGTGCCAACTAACCAGGGCCATAAGGGGTTTGCTGAGACTTAAGCATCAACCAGGGACCATATATCAACTGCACCTAAGCCCCTTACAAAGTGTAGCGTATGGGCAGCTAAGGCTTCATGTGGACCCTCAAGGACAGGAAGTGGGAACTACATCTGACAAGGTCTCTCTTGCCAGTTTCTTTATCACTTCCCCAAGGTGGGACTGTCTTGTCAGGCCACAGAGAAAGAGGACTCACTCAGATCTGATGGAACTTGATAAGCTGAGCTGGATGAGAAGGGTGACTTCCCTATTCTGAGGAACAGGAAAAGAGGGAGGAAGGGAGGGTGGGACTGGGTGGTAAGAAAGGATGATGCTACAACCAGGATGTAAAGTGAATAGAAATAAATAAATAAATAAATACCAAACAAACAAAAATAGTCATGTACAGGTGAGAGGGTTTCAATTGGTCTGCCAAAATCTTGAGTGAAGCCAGGCCAAGGAAAGGAGCTGTGGAAACAAAGAGAGCCAAATACCCATGATGCAACTGAAAAGAAGCTGCTCAGGCTGGGAAGTACACTAGAAGAGGAAGCCTGCTTTTCATGATTAAGAATAGAGAATGATCCTTAGCTATGGCATCTGTGAGCTGAGGTTTGCAGGTGGATTAAATTCCAGAGGTCATTTCCTCATTGCCATCATTGCCACTGATAGAAAGCAAAAAATCTCCGACATTTTAGAGGTGTACATGACACAAGTGGCAATATCGTTCTATCATGGTGATTAATACCAAATAGTCTGTTGCACCAGATGGATAATGGAATTAATGAATGACTAATTAAAATGTAATGCACATACATAGTAAGTTTCTTCAGGTGTATAGAAAAATAAAATTAAAATTTATAAAATTATAAAACTTGCAGGCAAATATTTGGATCTGGCCTAAGTTATATTATTTGAGGTAACCCCTGCCAAAAGACTAATGCTGAAAGTTCTCTGTCACAAGTGGATCTTAGCTTTGAATCATTAGATCTGTATGCTTATCTCAGAGTAGCTACAGAAGCCAGGGAACTAGATAAGAGAAAGAGAGCCTCAAGAAATTGAGAGGCACTCCACAAGAAGAGTAACAGAACCAAAAAATCTGGGCACAGGGGTCTTTTGTTAGACTGATACTCCAAACAAGGACCATTCAGGGAGATAACCTAGAACCCCTGCACAGATGTAGACAATGGAAGTTCAGTGTTCAAGTGAGTTCCATAGTAATGAGAACAGAGACTGTCTCTGACATGAACTCATTGGCTGGCTCTTTGATCACCTCCCCCTGAGGGGGTTGCATTACCAGGCCACAGAGGAAGACAATGCATCCACTCATAAACTCATAATGAGACCTGATAGACTGGAATCATAAGAAATGGGAGGAAGATCTCCTCTATCAGTAGACTGGGGGAGGGGTATGGATGAAGCAGAGGGAGAAGAGGGAGGGAGCTACAGATGTGATACAAAGCAAACTGTAATTAATAAGTGAAAGAAAAGAAAAAAAATAAAAAAGAGTAAACTTTCTGGCTCTTGCAATATTTTCAGCCACTCTTCTGAAATGATCCCTAAAACTTGGAAGCAGGAGACATAATAGAAATGTCCCATTTGGAACTGGTCACTCTACAATTTGCTTCTTTGGTCACTGCCCCAATAATTACTACAAAAGCAATTATATCTGGTGAGGGGTTAGAGATGCACTAATCTATGAAGACAGTAACTTAGAGGCCATATTATTGATTATGTACATATTGTAAAATGTTTGGCAACTGGTTCTCTCTTACAGTTCTTTCTTAGGGCCTATCACCTTGCTTGTCATGATCTTCTGACTTTGGTGAGAATTATCATGTGGGACAATCTTTGAATTCCCATTGCAATTGCCTACCTTTCTTGTTCCTTTTGCACCAGTGGACAAACCTTCACAAGCATGCTGTAAGCATAGCCTGCAAGTTTCACAGCTTGGTAAGAATGTTGAAAACTTTCATGTCCTGGTACAAAGAATTATAAGAACTAGCCAGTAAGAATCAGTATCAACTTGAATTCATATCTTCTGAATCAAGAATGTAGCATTTTCAGCAATAAGGTCTTTTCATTGAGTTCTGGAGAATAACCACATATAATGTCAATACCCTGTATTAATTTGGCTGACCTATAGGACCTCACTAACCCACAACATGAAAATCATTAACTTCCACCAAGCACTGGGCTTTGAGTTTGATAGTCGATTTTGTCTGGAGTAGTATTTTTTTTCCCATTATAAAGCAACTCCAGGAGGAGTGCCAAGATGGCTGCACCAGGAGAACACCATGTCTGAGAAGCGGGACAACACACTCCATGCAGCGACCAGGAGACTGAACTCTGGGCCCTAAAACAACAGCAATCAATCGTGTTTCCCAGGGACCAGTCAACATAACCCCTCCTGGCAGAGGGGAAGGACAAAGAGGCAGCACACAGGACACGGAGTCCTGCAGCCACAGTGTCACAGAGCTGACTGTTAGCCTACCCGAGCACTTCCGCAGCAGGATCAAAACAGAGAGTAGTGAGCAAGGGGAACTCCTGTGCATTCAAACTGGTCCTGCAAAAGAGTGAGTGAGCCTTCAAGGAAGAGATTGCCCCAGACCCAGGACCTCTCCACAGAAGCAACCAGACTAGATCCCTGCCACCCACACCCCTAGTGTGGGCATCATAGGGATTCTTGGGATAGCGACCCCAACATTGAAGCTTCTGCCTTGTGGGTCCACCAGGGTAATCCAGGCAAACAATCCCTGGATCTCAGTTAGAACTGCATAATAGTGGCTTGCAGGCTACTGCAATAGTCAGAGAATCCGCACATGTACACTGTGCCCGCTCAAAGCTCACACAAATAGCTCCAGCATCACATTCCTTACTTAGGCAAAACTGATACCACAGTGCACACTCCCAAAGCACTGAACCTCTAACATCTTCCTGAAAAAACAGTCCAGAAAACAGAAAGAGAGGATCATAGCCCAAACTACAATCTCGAGGAACAACCAGTGAGGATTATAAATAACCAGATGGCTAGAGGCAGACATAAGAACACTCCCAACAAAAATCAGGACATAATGACCTCACCAACAACCCCACAAAACAATAGACACTTCAATTCACTAGATATACAAGTAAACGACCTCAAAACTATGTTTCTCCAGCTATTAGAGGCCCATAAAGATGAAATGAACAAAGCCCTCAGAGAAATAACCAAAGAAATCGAGACTAACCAAGAGGAAACAAATCATGCTCTCAGAGAAATTACCACGAAAATTGAGGCAAACAGAGAAGAAATGCACAAAGCTCTCAAAGAAATGTCCACACAAATGAAGGCAAATAAAGAAGAAATAAACAAAGCTCTCATAGAAATACAGGCAATTATACCCAAAGAAGTAGAGGCACAATTAGTGATACATAGAGAGGAAACGGACAAAAAAATAGAAGCTATCATTGAAAAGCAGGAGTCCACATTCAAACAGATGAACGAAATGGTGCAAGACATGAAAACAGAATTAGAATCAATAAAGAAGACACAAATAGAGAAAAACCAGGAGCTGGAGAACATAGAGAAAAGATCAGGAACTACAAAGGTAAGCATCACCAACAGAATACAAGAGATGGAAGAAAGAATCTCAGGAGCCAAAGATACACTTGCAGAAATTGACAAGTCTCTCAAAGAAAAAATAAAATCAGAAAAGTTCCAAACAAAAAAAACCCAAGAAATCAAGGACACCATGAAAAGACAAAACCTAAGAATAATTGGAGTAGAAGAAAAAGAAGAGATCAGGCTCAAAGGTCTGGAAAATATTTTCAAGAAAATTATAGAAGAAAACTTTCCCAACTTAAAGAAGGAGATGGCCATAAACATACAAGAGGCCTACAGAACACCAAGTAGACTAGACCAGAAAAGAAATTCTTCACGTCACATCATAGTCAAAACACTAAACCCACAAAACAAAGAACAAATTCTAAAAGCAGCAAGGAAAAAAGGCCAAGTAACATATGAAGGTAGACCTATCAGAATCACACCAGATTTCTCAACAGAAACTATGAAAGCCAGAAGGACCTGGACAGAAATCATACAGTCCTTAAGGGACCACAGATTCCAACCCAGACTACTATACCTAGCAAAACTTTCAATCAACATAGACGGAGAATTCAAAATATTCCAAGACAAAACCAAATTTAAATAATATCTACATAGTAACCCAGCTCTACAGAAGTTACTAGAAGGGAAACACCAAACCAAAGAAAACAACTACATCGAAGGAAACAGAGGAAATAGATAACTACACAACAACAAAAAAAAAAAAAAAAGAAGACAAGCAATGAAACTCAGTGACACCACCAACCCCACATCAAAAGTAAGTAACAATTGTTGGTCACTAGTATCTATCAACATCAACGGACTCAACTCCCCAATTAAAAGACACAGACTAACAGAATGGTTGCGGAAACAGGATCCATCATTCTGTTCCATCCAAGAAACACACCTATGCAACAAAGATAAACACTACCTCAGAGTAAAGGGCTGGAAAAATGTCTTTCAAGCAAATGGTTCCAGAAAATAAGCGGGAGTAGCCATCCTAATATCTAATAAAATAGACTTTCAACCCAAGTTAACCAAAAAAGATAAGGACAGCCACTATATACTCATCAAAGGAAAAATCCACCAAGAGGACATCACAATTTTGAATATCTATGCCCCAAATACAAGAGAACCTACATTCGTAAATGAAACAATATTAAAGCTTAAATCACACATTGATCCTAAAACCCTAATAGTGGGAGACTTCAACACTCCACTCTCACCAAGGGACAGATCAACTAGACAGAAAACAAATAGGGAAATAAAAACACTTACAGAGACCCTAAATCAAATGGACCTAATAGACGTCTACAGATCTTTTCATCCAAACTCAAAAGAGTATACCTTCTTTTCAGCACCGCATGGAACCTTCTCCAAAATAGACTGTATAGTTTGTCATAAAGCATGCCTCAACAGATACAAAAAGATTGAAATAATCCCTTGTATTCTATCTGACCACCATGGACTTAAGCTGGACCTCAACAACAACAGAAATAACAAACAGCCTACACGCACATGGAAACTGAACAACTTGTTACTCAACGACAGCTAAGTTAAGGAAGAAATAAAGAAAGAAATTAAAGACTTCCTAGAATTCAATGAAAATGAAGGCACAACATATCCAAATTTATGGGACACATTGAAAGCAGTGCTCAGGGGAAAATTTATAGCACTAAGTGCCTGCAAGAAGAAATTCGTAACATCACATACAAACATCTTAATGGCCCAACTGAAAAACCTAGAAAAAAAAGAAACAGATACACCCAAGAGGAGCAGTAGGCTGGAAATAATCAAACTCAGGGCTGAAATCAATCAATTAGAAACAAATAAAACTATTCAAAGAATCAGTGAAACAAAAAGCTGGTTCTTTGAGAAAATCAACAAGATAGACAAACCCTTAGCCAAACTAACTAAAAAGCAGAGAGAATCTATCCAAATCAACAAAATCAGAGATGAAAAGGGTGACATAACTACAGACACAGAGGAAATTCAAACAATCATTAGGTCATACTACAAAAGCCTTTATGCCACAAAATTTGAAAACCTAAATGAAATGAACAATTTTCTTGATAGATTCCATCTTCCAACATTAAGTCAAGATCAGATAGAAAGACTGAACAGCCCTATATCCCCCAAGGAAATTGAAGCAGTCATTCACAGTCTCTTCTCCAAAAAAAGCCCTGAGCCAGATGGTTTCAATGCAGAATTCTACCAGAGCTTCAAGGAAGTGCTCACACCAATTCTCCTCAAAATATTCCACAAATTAGAAACAGAAGGTACATTACCAAACTCATTCTTTGAAGCAACAGTCACCCTGATACCTAAACCACACAAATCGAATCCAAGAACACATCAAAGATATCATCCACCAGGACCAAGTAGGCTTCATCCCAGGCATGCAAGGGTGGTTCAACATACGGAAATCCATCAATGTAATTCACCACATAAACAAACTGAAGGAGAAAAACCACATGATCATCTCCTTAGATGCTGAAAAAGCATTTGACAAAGTCCAACACCTATTCATGTTTAAAGTCTTGCAGAGATCAGGGATACAAGACACATATCTAAATATAGTAAAGGCAATATACAGCAAGCCTATAGCCAACAATAAACTCAATGGAGAGAAACTTAAATAAATCCCACTGAAATCAGGGACAAGACAAGCCTGCCCACTCTCTCCATACCTCTTCAACATAGTACCTGAAGTCCTAGCCAGAGCAATAAGACAACTAAAGGAGATCAAAGGGATACAAATTGGAAAGGAAGAAGTCAAAGTGTCACTATTCACAGATGATATGATAATATATATGAGCGACCCCAAAAATTCAACCAGAGAACTCCTCCAGCTGATAAACACCTTCAGCAAAGTGGCAGGATACAAAATCAACTCAAAAAAATCAGAAGCCCTCCTGTATACCAAAGACAAAAGGGCCGAGAAAGAAATTAGGGAAACAACACCCTTCACAATAGCCACTAATAACATAAAGTACCTTGGGGTGACACTAACCAAGCAAGTGAAAGACCTGTTTGAGAAAAACTTCAAGTCTCTGAAGAAAGAAATTGAAGAAGATCTCAGAAGATGGAAAGATCTCCCGTGCTCATGGATTGGTAGGATTAACATTGTGAAAATGGCCATCCTGCCAAAAGCAATCTACAGATTCAATGCAATTCCCCTCAAAATACCAACTCAATTCTTTACAGACCTTGAAAAAAAGATTCTCAGCTTCATATGGAGAAACAAAAAACCAAGAATCTCCAAAACAATCCTGTACAACACCAGATCATCTGGAGGTATCTCTATCCCCGATCTCCAGTTGTACTACAGAGCAATAGTAATAAAAACTGCATGGTATTGGCACAAAAACAGAAAGGAGGATCAATGGAACCACATAGAAGACCCAGGAATAGACCCACATACCTATGAATACTCGATTTTTGACACAGAAGCCAAAACCATTCAATGGAAAAAAGACAGCATCTTCATCAAATGGTGCTGGTCCAACTGGATGTCCACATGCAGAAAAATGAAAATAGATCTATATTTATCACCCTGCACAAAACTAAAGTCCAAGTGGATCAAAGACCTTAACATAAAACCAGATACTGTAAATCTGTTACAAGAAAAATGGGGAACAGCCTAGAACTCATAGGCACAGGAGACAACTTCCTGAACAGAACACCAACAGCACAGGCTCTAAGAGCAACAATCAATAAATGGGACCTCATAAAACTGAAAAGCTCCTGTAAAGCAAAGGACACTGTCATCAAAACAAAATGCCTGCCTACAGATTGGGAAAGAATCTTCACTAACCCTTTCTCTGACAGAGGAATAATATCGAGTATATACAAAGAACTAAAGAAGCTGAAAAGCAGCAAACCAAGTAATCCACTTAAAAAATGGGGAACAGAGCTAAACAGAGAATTCTCGACAGAGGAATATCGGATGGTGTAGCCCGCGTGGTTGTCTTGCCAGCAAGAATGCACACGGACACCAGGATTCTTCTGCAGCAAGCGTTTATTCAGCAGTAATGAGAGGAAGACCTAGAGCCCCAAAATGGCACTCCTTTTATACTCTAAATGGTAATGTGTTGTTTCCTGATTGGATGCAGCCCATCAGGCCATCTTACATCACTAAGTGAGCCAATCTTTGGCTCGAATTCAGCTTTAGCGCATGCACATAGGCAGTTGTTTATGATCTCACACACCGGATGCCGCCGGCACCATCTTGTAATGGCGTTTGCTTCAGGCTCTTTACATCTCCCCCTTTTTATTTTATTAAGACACAACGGCCAAAGGTAGAGGTCCAATCCCCGGTGCAGATGGCTAATGTACTGGTACAGTCTCTGAACCCTGCATTCATCGACTGTCCTGACCCAACCCGTGTCCTTTTTCCCGAGGGAGGGTAAAACTTAGACACAACCCTCATGCAATTAGACATGCCTTTCAGAGAGCCTATCAAGGAGATTTAGGATTCTCTGTGCAATGCTTAGCTTGACAGACCGAGTGTAAGGTAGGCAACTCAAGCAGGCGCGACACCCTTCCCGTGCAATGGAGTTCAACGTCTCCTGGGAGTGCAAGGGCTGTTCACAGCCTCACTTACGAAGTAAAGAAAGCCAAACTTCAGGGGAGGAGCCTTGCTCTATTGCAACAAGCGCTTGAGTAATAACGGCCTTATCATGGGCATGTTGGCTTCTGAGCCTACAAAGCAACCAAAGAACCAAGACCAATCCACCACAGAGCATAGTGCCAAATAAACCAACCCCCACCCATTCTTTGAAGAAAGAAAAGGCTGAAAAAATCCATGAGGAGAGTCCCCTCGTCAGTGACAGGTCCACTCGTATTGAATTAATCGTCACAATTGCTGCTCTTAATACCTCCAGTGTCTCATCAAATCCTTCTGACCAATTTCCTACAAGGTATAAAGACAATTCTTTGGACAGATTAGCGGCTCGTGTAAAGTTTTCATATTGTATGCTAGTAATGCAAAGCGCTCCCATTTTTCTTTCACACCCTATTTGAGCTAACTGAAAAAGGATGTCTAATCTCTCTTCCACCAGGTCCAAATGTTGATTTAGAATCATCAGGCCACCTTTTAATTGAGCGGTGGTGGATGAATGAATGCTCATGGCCTCTGTTACTGCCCAAGATAACTGATTTAACACCCGGGCCTGTCTGGACGCTGTTTGACATGGCAATCCCAGCAACCATGGCTGCCACCGCACTAAGGGAAATTGCTGTGATAAAGGCTGTGGTTATTCCAAAATCTCTTTTTTGTCTGAACAGAGACAAGGTGGATGGTGTTTCCACCGGAACGGGAATCCATTGAGGGACTCTGGCAACCATAGCATGTGAAAATCGTTTCGCATCCCAGTACTGTGACATCCAACATGTATCGCTACTACAATTTGTGAAAGGAGCATTAGAGATTATAAACAGAAAGGGAGGATATACACAAACGGGGCTAGGTGGATATAAAAGATGTCATGGATGCCCTCATCACTCCCTCTCTGCTTTTGAGTTATATTCGCATAATTTTTTTGCGAATGCTGAAACGAAGCCAGGGGTCTCTTAATCAAATGAATACAATCTCCCTCGTCCTCCACAGTCACATTTTCTGTGATCGAAAACACAAAGCAGAGGGACCCTGACTCAAGGAAGGCACGGCTCTCTCCCAAGGGTGCTATAGATCCATCATGAGGTAGATAAGGTAAGCCTAAGGTTTTATTGGAGGTGAAAAACTTGGGGAAAACATGCGAGCTCTGTCTGACTGGGATAGGTTTTGGATAAGCAGATAAAATGGCCCAACGTTGGTCCACTATAATACTATGAACCCAAATCAGGAGGATCCAAACAAGCACCAGGAACCTCTGCAGGCATGTCCTTTTAGGAGTCATCTTCAGGTATCACAAGCTTCCGTGTCAAACATTCCAGTAACCAAAAGGGGTTATCTTCTTCCTGTGGGAAAACACAGACAGCTCCCCTGGATCTTATTAAAATAGGATCCGGGCCTTTCCATTGACCAGTCAGGACATCTTTCCACTTGACCATCTCTTTTGGTCTGTCAGGCTCTGAGAAAGGATATGATGCTTGTAAAACAGCTAGTTCCTTATGGCACATGAGAATGTCATCCATATAATGGATCAATAACAAAGAAGGAGATTGTTTTCTAACTGGGTCAAGAGCCATCTGTACGTACAATTGACACATGATGGGGCTGTTGGCCATGCCCTGAGGTAAAACTTTCCACTGATACCTCTTATCTGGTTCCAAATGACTAACACTAGGCAAGGTAAATGCAAATCTTTGTCTGTCTTGTGGGCATAAGGGAATGGAGAAAAAATAATCCTTAATATCTATAATTATAATCCTCCATTGCCTAGGTAAAGCAGAGAGCAAAGGTAGGCCTCGCTGCACGGATCCAAGTAATCGCATCTGTGCATTAATGGCCCTCATATCATGGAGAAGTCTCCATTTTCCTGACTTCTTTTTTATGACAAAAACAGGTGTATTCCAAGGAGAGATGGAAGGTTCCAGATGACCAAGCTGTATCTGTTCCTCAACTAACTTTGTAGCAGCTTCTAATTTCTCAGAGGATAAAGGCCACTGAGGAACCCATACGGCTTCCCCTGCAAGCCATGGTATGGGTATGGAGCCCTCAGTGGCAGCTAGGAAAAACCCAAACCTTATCTCCCCTTATTGCCTTCTTGGGGAACAGGGCTCAGCCTTCTCTGCTCCCTCTTCCCTAACCCTTTTCCTTCTTTATATCCCATCTTTTTTATCATGTCTCTGGATTGGTGAGAATACTCATTAGTTAAAGTAAGGCCTAGGTCTTGTAAAACATCTCTTCCCCAGAGATTAACAGGAAAAGAAAGTACATAAGGCACAAAACTTCCTGTTCGACCCTCTGGATCCCGCCAAATCAAGGAGCGGGAACTAACTGTGGGGCTGGCTTCATATCCCAGCCCTTGTAAAGAATGAGATGACTGCGTAACAGGCCACGCCTTAGGCCCCCAGTTGGAGGAAACAATACTTTTATCTGCTCCTGTATCTAAGATTCCAGTAAAATTTTTTCCATCTATTGTTAATTGTAAGGTGGGCCTAGTTTTGAGATCAACTACTAAGTGGGCAAAATCAGTTCCAGAAGAGCCAAGCCCATTGGAGCCCCTAGACACCTCAGCAGATGGAAAATGATCATGTAAACTTGGAAGTAGAATCAACTGAGCAATCCTATCCCCAGGCGAGATAGAAAATATACCCTGTGGACAGGAGCAGAGAACTTGAAGCTCCCCAGTAAAGTCTTGGTTTAATATACCAGGGTGGATCACAAGTCCCTTCAATGTAAGTGAAGAGCGGCCTAAAATAAGGCCAACAGTTCCTTTAGGCAAAGGGCCAGAAAATTGTACCGGAACTGGTTGAACTCCCATATGGGAGACTAATAAGAATTGAGAGGTGGCACGGAGATCCACTCCTCCGGAGCCTCTTGTGACTCGGCTGCCGCATAAGTCCCCCTGGGGTTGATCTGTGTCCCATATCTTTTTGGGCCCTGAGACCTGGGGCCCAGAGGCCCGTTTTTTGGAATAGTTTCATTTTTCTCCTCAGCTGGGGCATCATGGTAAATAATTTTTCCTTGAATATCCTTAACCGAACTACACTCATTGGACCAATGGCGTCCTTTTTTACACTTTGGACAGAGACCAGGGATCTTTTTCTGCTGTTCAGTCTGACATTCTCGTTTGAGATGTCCAGGTTTTCTACAGTTGAAACAAACCCTAGAATTCTTTGATTGACCTTGGCTTCTGCTTTGTAAAATAGCTGCCGCTAAACCAGCATTTGTAAGAGGTCCTCCCAGTCCTCAGCAGATTTTTATCCAGTCTGTTAATCCCTTATTTTTCCTTGGAAGGATAGCTGCTTTACATTCGGGGGAAGCATTTTCATAGATTAATTGTTCTATCATTGGCTTAACTCGTTCCGGATCACCAAAGATCCTGCCTGCTGATTCCGTCATTCGGGCCACGAAATCAGCAAAAGGCTCCTGAGGATCTTGAATTATTTTTGTTAAATGACCTGTGGGTTCCCCCTTTTTTGAAAGTGCTTTCCAAGCTCTAATAGCAGCAGTTGAAACCTGCCCATAAGCTCCCCATTCATAGTTGGTCTGATTGTTGGCATATTGATCTTGTCCTGTTAAGAGATCAAAGGTCCATTCTCTCTGGGGACCCTCTTCCAAGGCATTAGTCCGAGCTTGAGCTCGACAGGCGTCATACCATAGTGCCTGCCATTCCATATATTGACCCATGTTAGGTAAGGCAGCTTTAATAGTGGTCTCCCAATCATTAGGAGTCATAGCCACGGTGGCAAGTCTCTCTAGCTGCATAATGGTAAAATTAGCATCTATACCATATTTATTGACAGATTCTGCGAGCTCTTTGATCTGAGGGTAATCTACTGCTACATGAGTGCGTCCTCCTTCAACATTTTCCCATACAGGGTACTCAAGAGAAATTTGCCTTTGAGCCTGGGAGGACATAAATGTCTTAGAGCCTCCACCCGGGGAATAAGGCGGGGGAGCAGAGGGAGTGGCAGAAGCAGCAGGCCAAGAAGAGACAGCACCCCGACTTTCTGCTTTTATTTGCTTTCCATTTTTCCAGGGCGGCCGCTCATCTGGGTGGTACCTCTCTCTCTCATAGCGAGCTGCTTCCTCTTCTAGATCCTCCTCCTCAGAAGGGGAAAGTCCCTCTGAATCGGAACTGGAAAGTCCCAAAGCCTCTAGTTCCTTTAGTGAATACAAAGGCTTCTTTTTACTAGTTTTAGCTGAAAATTCCTCTTTATCTTTCTCTCCCAGGGCGTCCTTTCCCTTATCTTTCTCCTCCTTGGAGGGGTTTAACTGCTTATCCTTACGTCTTTTCTTTCGGGCCCCAAGACATTTACTTCGCTCTATTTCTGACATGCTATCCTGTAGTTCCCCTAAAACGGCTTCTCCCTCTAATATAGCCTGGCGGCAATTTGAATCTTGCAAGCAAGAGCAATATCTGCTCACACAAAACAAAAGAAAAGCCAAGAGAACCACTCCTATAGCCACGAGGGGCTGAAGGAACATGTCTCTCAGAGCTTACCTGAGACTGCAGTTCTGAATCCTTCCCGCGGTGGGGGGGTCTCCTCAGTGCCAACGATGGTCGGTAGCCCGGCGTCCCGGGTTTCGGCACCAGTTGTAGCCCCCATGGTCGTCTCGCCAGCAAGAACTCACACGGACACTAGGATTCTTCTGCAGCAAGCGTTTATTCAGCAGCAATGAGAGGAAGACCTAGAGCTCCAAAATGGCACTCCTTTTATACTCTAAATGGTGACGTGTTGGTTCCTGATTGGATGCAGCCCATCAGGCCATCACTAAGTGAGCCAATCTTTGGCTCGAATTCAGCTTTAGCGCATGCACATAGGCAGTTGTTTACGATCTCACACACCAGATGCTGGCGCCATCTTGCAATGGTGTTTGCTTCAGGCTCTTTACAGGATGGCAGAGAAACTCTTAAAGAAATGCTCATCCTCATTAGCCATCAGGGAAATGCAAATCAAAACGACCCTGAGATATCACCTTACACCCATAAGAATGGCCAAGATGAAAAACTCAAGGGACAACACATGCTGGAGAGGTTGTGGAGAAAGGGGAACCCTCCTCCACTGCTGGTGGGAATGTAAACTGAAACAACCACTCTGGAAATCTATCTGGCGCTTTCTAAGACAATTAGGAATAGTGCTTCCTCAAGACCCAGCTATACCACTGCTAGGTATATACCCAAAATTTGTTCAAGTACACAAAAGGGATATTTGCTCAACCATGTTTATAGCAGCATTATTTGTAATAGCCAGAACCTGGAAACAACCCAGACAGAAATTGTGGTATTTTTACACAATGGAATACTACTCAGCAATCAAAAAGGAGGAAATCATGAAATTTGCAGACAAATGGTGGGATCTAGAAAAGATCATCCTGAGTGAAATATCCCAGAAAGAGAAAGACAAACACGGTATATACTCACTTATATAGACCTATAAAATATGATAAACATAATGAAATCTATACACCTAAAAAAGATAATCAAGAGAGCGGACATGGGGTAAGATTATCAATCCTCGTTTAGAAAGACAGATGGGATGTGCATTGAACATATGACAGGAGTCTACTGAATGCCTTTTAAAGACTCTAACTAGCAGTGTTTTCAAAGCAAAGACTCATGACCAAACCTTTGGCAGAGTACAGGGAATCATAAGAAAGAAGGGGAGTTAGTCTGATGGGGAAAGGATAGGAGCTCCACAAGGACCAAATATATCTGGGCACAGGGTCTTTTCTGAGACTGACATGCAACCAAGGACCATGTATGAATGTAACCTAGAACCTCTGCTCAGATGTAGCCTGTGGTAGCTCAGTAACCAATTGGCTTCCCATAGTGAGGGGAACAAGGACTATTTCTAACAAGAACTCAATGACTGGCTCTTTGGCCTCCCCACCCCCCAAGGGAGGAGCAGTCCTGTTAGGCCACAGAGGAGAGCTTTGTAGCCAGTCCTGAAGATACCTGATAAAACAGGATCAGATGAATGGGGAGGAGGTCCCCCCATCAGTGGATTTGGCAAGGGGCACAGTGGAGAGGAGGGAGGGAGGGAGGGACTGGGAGGGAATGAGGGATCCAGACATGACTGGGATACAGAGTTAATAAAATGTAACTAATAAGAAAAAAATAAAATTAAAAAAACATAAAGCAACTCCATTAATACTCCATTTGTATTTTTATAGCAGTATGTTTTCATATTGCATTTCAAGCACCTTTAATGTTGAGATGTGAGGCTGGTCTACACCACCCCACTTAATCTTTCTTGTTCTATTTTTTCCATTTTCCTCTTCATGCCATCTGCATTTTATTTACCAACACCTGTCTCATGGTTCTATTCTAGTCTCCTGAATTTTACTTATACTTGATTTAGTTAGGTTTCTGTTCCTGTGATAAAATGCCATACCCAAAAGCAACTTGAGAAGAAAAATATTTATTCTCTCTAGGAGGACAGAGTCTATTATAGATGGAAGCCAAGGTAGAAGAAACCTGAGGTAGGAATTGGAGTAGCAACTATGGAGGAATACTGCTCAGCTACCTTTATTCTCACATGAAGGTCTACTTGCTTAGGGATGGCACTAACCAAAGTGGGCTGTCTGCCACATCAGTCATTAAACCAAGAAATACTTATAATAACCTTGCTTAAAGGACAACTTGATAGAGGCAATGCCTCAAATGACGTTCCCTCTTTCCTGGCTGCAGTTTGTTTCAAGTAGACAAAAACTAGCGAACTCACAACTCTAGCTCATACACATGTATCTGAAGATTGAAAGTTAGGATACTTACATAGAGAACATCTCTGCATGTCTTTTTGGTCTTGGGTACCTAATGCAGTATGTTCCATTAAATATTTTTCCTATGTATACACTTTTACTGTGTACTATAGTCACATCAAGACTAAAGTGTAAAGTGGCTCTATTATAGCAGTCCATAGATGCTGTTAAGTAAAATGTAACTTTCTGCTATGTGATTATTTCTCCTGAATATATTACATTGAAATATAACCATCTATTTTTCTTTTCTGCATTTTACTTTCCATCACTGATCTTCTGTATACCTCAGTTTTCTGTTGCCTTTCTTTTGTTAAGTCTCTTTTGCAAACAGCTGTCTATGAAAAGTTTAACTTCATTTTTTACTGTTTAAATAAGACACATTAAAGTAGGAGCTATATAAAATAATATATCAGATTCTTCTAATATGTATACATCATACACACACACACATATATATATATGTGTGTGTGTGTCTATCTATGTATTTATCTATACTGCATGTTAAATCAAATCAACATATGAGAACAGATTGAAAGGAAAATATAAAAAATCAACTTCTAATAGACAAAAATATTCCTTCCTGCTTAAATTCTCACTATATTTTTCATTTTCCAAATGTTACAAAATGTTAATAATAAATTAATTGTTTCTAAATTTTAACATTATAAATGCTTTCAAATTGAATTTCAATTTCTTATTCACAATAATGGATTTGACATAACTAAACTTAATTCACTGAAATCATGAAAAACAGTGTTTTATCTATGAAGAATTCCTTGCTTTAAAATGGTTGTGCACCTTGTCAATATTTCATGAATCACATCAATTTTTTCTTTGCTTTTAATATGTGTTTTGTGTTTGTGTGTATATGTGTGTGTGTCTGCTAAAGCCTTAGGTTTACATGAAAAATACATAGCTCACTCTGCCTTGAGTTAGTATTTCAGGTATTCTGTAGTTCATGACAATAAAGGGGAAACACAATGGAATTTTTAAGAGGAACTAGACCACTGTAAGAAGGGGGAACTTTTCTCATGACCAAAAAAATCAGCTGTTTTCTTTCCTGAACTTAACCAAGGTTGCTTTGGTCAACTATCTGGCTTTGTACTTGTGTGAAGTTTTGGGAGACTATTTCATTTTGTGGCTCACAGTAGAAGAAACCAGTCAAGCAGCAAGAATTGATTACACATTTTAGTGAATGCAGCAAACAGGATATTCTAGATTGATAACTAGGACTGATTATTTAAATTCTTATTTTTTTCAGAGCATTATATTAATTTTAATACTCCAAATCTTTGATGTCTTGACTACTGAATAAATGCTATTTTAGTATTTCAATTTATTTAAAATTTCTTGACAAAACTGTGGTAATTTTAATTTTAAATTTTCTAACTTAAAATGAGCTGAGGCAGAAAGATTTGCACAGTTTGTTCTACACCTTATATTCTTCATGGACAATGAAGAACCACCAATAATTTAATTTGGAAATATGGAATTTTGTTTTCTTTCGAAAATAAGTAATTGTATATTTATGAATAATATCACACCTCCTCCAAATTTGAATAAGTATATTGTTATTATTTAAATAGGTAAATATTTACTTATACAAGAAAATATAGTTAATAATATGAATGACATTTCTTTCCAATTATTTTATAATTTTTCTAATATATTTCGGTGCAGAAAAGGTAGCATATTGCTCTAAGGCACATCACTTCAGATCTATGAAAACATTCTTAATTTGATTCCTGAAGAAACCCTAAGAAAATTATTGCAATACAAATTATTAGATAAAAGAAATTAAATTTACTTTCATATAATTATTCTAAAATGACTTTTGATTTTATCTTTTTTTCTTACTGAACACCAAAGTCCATTCTCCTAACTTCCAGAAGCTGATAACTTAAAGAAAATATCAGCTATACCTCTAAAATAAATGAAGAACTGATCTACAAGTAGAGAGATTCAGGTGAAAAATGGATTAAATTTTATTGTTCCACAGGGAGTCTGTAGTCCCTTTCAAATGATGCAAGTCTGAGAATTAAAAAAAATTCTTATATTTCATAATACAATAACTATAATGTGAATGATTACCTAAATATGAGTAAAAAAAAATGCCTTGCTATTTGAATTTTATTTATAGGACATTGCCATTTGAAAAGGAAACTTTCTCTCACAGTGACAGATGGCTCCTTTGTCTTCTACCCACTTCAAATTTTTAGTTTATTGGCTTGTTTGACTACTTTAGAAAGAGTAGCTTTATCTCATTACCTAAATAAGTCTCAAAACATATTAATTTTTAAATCTACTTTGGATACTTTGGCTTCTATGTTAGTTTAATACACTAAAATCACCATGATCTGTCTGTTTTCCCCATAAACATTCCTCTTTCTGCCTGAAACGAGAGGTGAGCAGAGTGGTCTAAAGCTAGAAGAATGTCTGTAGTTGGCATGTTTTAATTCTTTTGTTTGTTTGTTTGTTTGCTGTATTTGAAACAGGGTTTCTCGGTGTACATTTGGCTGTCCTGGACTCGCTTTATAGACCAGGCTGGCCTTGAACTCACAGAGATCTGCTTGCCTCTGCCTCCCCTAGTGCAGGGATTACATGCATGTTGCTGCTATACCTGTTTTGTTTCACAGTCAAAGATATTTTCATTCTTTTTATCTTATCTTTTTTATTTTCCTTTTTATTATTTACATTTTATTCATTGTATATCCAGATAGTAGCCCTAAACTACTCCCAGTCTCAACTCTCTTCCTCTTTCCCCTATCCCCTTCTCCTAGTCCACTGAAAGGGGTAGTTTTCCTCCCTTGCCATCTGACCCTAGCTTATCACATCTCATTAGTACTGCCTGGATCCTTGTCCTCTGTGGGTTGACAAAGCCTCATCATCAGAAGGAATTGAGCAAAGAGCAGGTATCTGAGTTCATGACAGAGGCAGTATCTGTTCTCCTTACTCAGGCACCTACATGGGGACTGAGCTACCTATGGGCTATGTTTGAGCAAGGGCGTCTATGTCCGCTCGATGCATGGTCCTTGCTTGGTGCATTACTCTCTGCAGGACTCCCTTGCATCAGAAATTTTAGCTTTGCTGGTCTACTTGTAGGCCTCCTGCCCCCTTTTTGTCTTCTATACACCCTTCTTTTATAAGATTCCCAGCTCTCTGTCCAAAGTTTGGCTGTGAGTTTCAGCATCTGCTTCAAATCCCTCTTGAGTAGTCCCAGTGGAGTAGGCTCCCATTCTATTCCCTCTCTTCCACCGCTTCTAGTTGTCTATCCTATTTGCCATTCTGAATGACATTTAAACATCCTCCCTAAGGTCCTTCTTTTTGTTTAGCTTCTGTTAGTCTGTAGATTTTAGTAATATCTGCTTATAAGTGAGAGTATACCATGATTGTCTCTCTGGTTTTGGATTAACTCACTCAGGACGATCTTTTCTAGATCCATCCATCTGCGAGCAAAATTCATTATTTCCTTGTCTTTAATAGCTGAGTAGTATTCCATCGTGTACCACAATTTCTTTATCCATTCTTCTTGAGGGACTTCCAAGTTGTTTTCAGATTCTGGCTATTAAAATAGTGATGCTATGAACACAGTTGAGCAAATGTCAAGATTCTTAATGAATATATTGACACAGTTGGAGCATATTTTGGGTACATGCCCAGGAGTGGAATTGCTGGATCTTCAGGTAGCACTATTCCTAATTTCCTAATAAAACTCCAGACTGATTTCCAAAATGCGCAAGTTTCCGAGAATAAGAGATTTAAATATGAAGCCATAAGTGAGATATGTGTATCTATTTCTGTCCTCCCCATCTTACAGATCATTGTAAAAGAGGAGGATGGAGTGCCTAAGCCATAGACTGCTGATGGCTATTAAGAACAAATATTTCTGTAGGTGTGTAGGTTTATTTCTAGATCCCTGATTCCATTCCATTGATCCACCAGTCTGTTTCTATGTCAGTACCATGTTGCTTTTATTATTGTTGCTCTATAGTACAGCTTGAAACACTTAAGACAATGAAGCCAAAACCATACAATAAAAAAAAAAAAAAAAGATAGCATCTTCAACAAATGGTGCTGGTCTAACTGGATATCTACATGTAGAAAAATGCAAATATATCTATATTTATCACCTTGCACAAAAGTAAAGTCCAAGTGGATCAAAGTCCTCAATATAAAGCCTGACACACTAAATCTCTTAGAAGAAAAATCAGGGAAGAACCATGACTTCATCGACACAGGAGACAACTTCCTGAACAGAACATAAACAACACAGGCTCTAATAGCAATAATCTGATAGAAGGCTAATATCCAGAATATATAAAGAAATTCAAGAAGTTAAACACGGACAAACCAAGAAATCCAATTTGAAAAATGTGGTGCAGAGCTAAACAGTATCAACAGAGGAATATGAAGTGGCAGAGAAACACTTAAAGAAATGCTCAACACCCTTAGTCAGCAGGAAAGTTATACATTGTTATGAAATTTTCAGAGAAAAGGATTGACAAAGTAATTAAAATAACAACTAAAAATTTAAAATTTTTCCCATAGTAAGCACTATTTAATTAGTGCTCTAGGAACTCACCGAAGGCTGAAGAGATGTTTTTTGAAGAATGCAGCATCAGCCCTGCAACCAGGATGCAATAGTGAGGTCATTACTTTCAATATGCTAAGCCACTATGTCCCATATTTTCTGAGAAATAGACCTAGCCAGGCAATTAGGAAGAACTCCAAAGCAGTTTTGGTGTTCTTAGACACAAGGGGACTCTTATGCATATTTTTACTTTACTTCATTAAGAATATTGACTTATTTTAACTAGATAAACTTATAAATATTCTTCAAAAAACATCAAATTATATTTCTACTTTCATAATAATAAATATCACTACTTTTAAATAAAAAAATCTATAACTTTTTGTTTCTGAATAGCAAGTTACATAAGTTACATCGGGGGGTGTGTGTGTGTGTGTGTGTGTGTGTGTGTGTGTGTGTGTCCTTTGCTTACCATTTCAGGGTCCTATGTCACCCACCGTTATCTAATTGGCTTCGGGAGTCTCTAAAACACTAGGATTCCATAAATACATTTAGAAATTGAATTCATTTTTATAGGCATTGGAGAGTTTTAACATACATTTTGTTCATTCAGTTGAAGTACAGATAAGTGGTATCATAATATCTTTTGCTTTACACCATGGAAAGAAATTTTGCAATGAGTTTACAAAATTTTGCTACAACGCAATAAATATCTATTGTTGAAAAATCCTCTTATCTAACAATTTTCTTATTTACTACACAGAAATTAAAGGTGTGCATTTCTATCTTACTGTTTCTATTGCTATGATAAAACACCATGCAATTTGGGGAGGGAAAAAAAGTTTAATATTACATCTCTTAGATCACACTCCTAAAACTGAGAGAAGTTGGGAGAAGAACCAAATGTGGCTCCCTGGATAGGAAAACTGAAGCAGAGACCATGGAGGAACACTGCTTATTGTGTTGTTCCCTTTGTCTTACTTTCTTACACAGCTTGGAACCACCTAAGAAGAGGTAGCACTGCCTGCTGCATGGAGATGTGTCTACAAACATCAGTCAGGAAAAAGCCTCACAGATCAATCAAGTGTCAGAATTTTCCCTACTGAAGATCTCTCTTCCCAAAGGACTCTAGCTTGATCAAGTTGGCTGAAAGTTAGTGCAATTTTAAGAAGTTACATATATATGCATATGTATATACTGAATATATATCCAGTTCTGCTTATATCTTTATATGTTTGAAAGCCTTTCACTTAATTTTATTGTTCTGTTACAAATATTTAACTTCACAATATTATGATAAAAAGATAATTCTGAATGTTGAATGCACAAAAATGGACATTTCTTTGTGACTATAATGGAATTAATTATATATTTATACGTAATATAGATATGTGATCATAAACACTTATGACATATTATTTTTTCTTTTTTTAATTTTTTATTATTAGTTCCATTTTGTTAACTCTGTATCCAAGCTGTATACAGCTCCCTCATTCCCTCCCAATCCCACCCTCCTTCCCTCATCTCCTCCCTGCCCCCTTCCAAGTCCACTGATTCGGGAGGACCTATTATTATTTAATCAATTCAAATGGCTGTACTGTCAACTTTCTGTAGCTTTTTGTTTCATTTTAAATTTATAAAATAATTTTTAAAATTATTTGTATTTGCTCTATATTTTTTAACTTATTTGTTGTTTGTGAATTTCACATAATGGGGCCCATTCCCACTAATCAACCCCTCCTCTTATACCCACTCTCCACCTTTGAAAATTCCACCACAACAGAGCTGTAGTGTGTCACAATGTGTCCCAAAAAGTACCCTGTTACCCACACTTCCTTGCTTGTAAATATTTACTGCAATGACTTGTTTGTCTAGTATGAGGCCTCTGGCTTCTGCTTCTCTGTCAATACTACAACCTCACTGGGACTCCTGTCAAATATTGTATTGTTGCTTTATCTCATGAAGATCCTGTAGTTTTGGATCTGTAGAACCTGCCCCTTCATGCATTCCAGCAGCTCATCATGAGTGAGATGATTTAGTGTGCCAATTAAAAGCCCCAATTCAGGGTCTGAGAGATATCTGAGCTGGTCACTCCTCAGATTTCTTGCTCTCACAGCTTTTTGGCCAGCTCCTTAACACTCACTCCACCAATGTCAGCTCTATTGTGCTTTCCTAAGTTTTGGTGCAGGTGAGGAGCAGGGTCAGCTCTCTTGCTCTCCTGACCCCAGTGTCACAACTCCTTCCTACCACAGGTGGTGAGGAGAGAGCAAGGAGGAGAATATTTCTCTCTCATCCATGTCACTGCACAGTATCCTTGGGGGCCAACAGACACACAACTCCCTCAATGTGAGTGGCCTGGTCTTCTTAGTACTACATCTCACTAAGGGTGGGGTTAGCTCTCCTGATGCCATGCCTCCAGTGCCAGCTCTTCCACAATGACCAGGTGAGGAGTGCAGTCAGTTCTGCACAGCCCTCAGATATCAGTATGTTCCTGTGAAGAGGCCCAGACCAGAGATGTCTGTCTGGCCTTTGGTGTTAAAGGACACCTGTTGCTGCAGAGCCATGGAACCAAACATATCCCCCAATGGCAGCACAGACAGGAACACATCATGTTGCCAAGTGACATCACTGGCTACTAACATCAAGCTGTTCTTCACTACCCTCTAGTCACCAGCTGTGCCTCTCTTAATTGAACCTATATTTTTTGTTCTTCTTTCCTTTTCATTTCTTTGCCACTTACTTGTCCTCTTAGTGCTACCCAGGGTCTTTTAGTGTCTAGGATCATCTCAAGAGTCAGGGATTGCTATAATTCCCTGCTCTTACTCTTGGTCTGGATAGGGTTCATCTCAAGCATTATATGACCTCTCAAGGCCTGCAAAGTGCTTGAAAAGTCCTCTCAGGCTAGCTACCTGTCCAGTCCCAATGGTGCCAGTTTGGTGGTCATCACTAGCTTTCTCTTTGCCCAGACTGTTGCATGACTCCATGTGAGGATCCTCTGTCTTAGGTGTATTCTTTCTCAAGGCACTCAGTACCAGGCAAGGTTCTTCTGGTCTTCGACTTGCTCTTGGTCCTGGGAGCTGTCTAGCCTGTGCAGTGCCCAAATGATGGTCATCTCAAGCTAGCTTCTTGTCAGAGCCCCTAGTACTAGATTGGTTGTCATCACGGGTTAAGGTTTTTTTTTGTTTGTTTGTTTGTTTTGTTTTGTTCTTCAGGGAATGTTAAACTACTAATCATTCAACTCTTAATAGGTCAGAAAACTGAGCATAGCCACAAACTCACTCCTCTGTGCCACCAACTCATGCACATGTGACATAGCAGCCTTACCAGCAACCAACACTTCTACAGTCAGGTCCCTGTCATTTTCTATCAGCCATCACTCTTGTATTTTATGTCTAGATATTTTCTTAATTCCTACTTTAACTTATTTAAAATTCCCACATAGATGGATTTTTTTTTCACATTCTGTGCTAGTTAGAATGAGTAATTTAAAAAAATAATTATGGATAATTAAAATTCTATAATTTTAATGTATCTGAGTCATGTTGTTCTGTTCTTAATAAACTGAACTTGAGTTTAAACCTCTTATCCATCTATTTTTAAATATAGCAGTTTTTCCATTATTTGAGTTTATATTTGAGAGATATTTTGGATTTATAAAAAGCTAGAGCATATATTATGGACAGTTCAACATACCAAAGGTTATTCTTCCTAATAATATCTTTGTTTTTCATCATATTTATTACGATTAAGGTGAGAGTATTTACAGGTTCCTCTAATTGAATATATATGATAACTTTCACATCACAAAAAGGATAGTTGGCTTTGGAGTTGACAATCACATGTAGACATAGCCACTTCAAACACATTATATGCAGGAGACATTCCTTCATAGCTTTTACACTGTGGATGCTAACTTTGGTTGTCTTAGAGAAGTGTTCTTTTCTTGTTTTCCAGGGATGATTAGTGTCTCTTTTTCACACTGTTTCTTTGAATGGAAGCCATCATGTACAGCAAAGATAAGTAGTGTGGGATGGAGTCAACCATGGGGGCAATATATTTACATTGTAAAAATGTAAATCATCAGGGCATGGTTCACAAGTCTTTGATCTAGGCACTCGATGCAGAGGATACATGTGTTTGAATACAGACTGCATAGGCTACATAGAAAATCTGGGTCAGCCAGTGCTGTATATTGAGACCATGCCTCAAATGAGAAAAAATAAGAAAGAAATATAATCTATGTATATCATGAAATCTGATTTTCTAGTAGTTATTTTTCTCAAGATGTTAGCAAAATGATAACTTTTTGGACTTTTCAAAATGCAAGCCAAGCCACAGAGGAGGACAATGCAGCCAGTTCAGATGAGACCAGACAAGTGAGGGTCAGATGGAAGGGAAGGAGGACTTCCCATATCAGTGGACATGGAGAGGGGCATAGGCAAAGAGGAGGAAGGTAGGGTGGAATTGGGAAGGGGTAGGAAGGGAGCTACAGATGGGATACAAAGTGAATAAACTGTAATTATTATAAAAATAAAATTTTAATTAAAAATATAAGTTTAAAAACAGTTTCCTGCACTTAGTCCAAAGTTTGGCTATAAGTCTCAGCATATGCTTTGATACCCTGCAGGGTATCAAAGAACTCAACATAAAACCAGACACACTAAACCACTTAGAAGAAAAAGTGGGGAACACCCTTGAACTCATTGGCAAAGGAGACAACTTCCTGAACAGAACACCAACAGTACAGGCTCTAAGAGCAATAATCAATAAATAAGACCTCATGAAACTGAAAAGCATCTGTAAAGCAAAGGACGCTGTCGTCAGAACAAAACGACAGCCTACAGATTGGGAAAGGATCTTCACCAACCCTATATCTGACAGAAGGCTAATATCAAGTATATATACAGAACTAAAGAGGCTAAACAGCAAAAAAATCAAGTAATCCAATTAAAAAATGGGGTACAGAACTAAACAGAGAATTCTCTGCAGAGGAATATCGAATGGCAGAGAAACACTTAACGAAATGCTCAACCTCATTAACCATCAGGGAAATGCAAAGCAAAACGACCCTAAGATTTCACCTTACACCCAAAGATAAAAAAACTCAAAAGACAACACAGGCTGGAGAGGTTGTGCAGAAAGGGGAACCCTCCTCCACTGCTGGTGGGAATGTAAACTTGTACAACCACTCTTGAAAGCAATCTGGTGTTTTCTCAGACAAGTAGGAATAGCACTTCCTCAAGATCCAACTATACCACTCCTAGGCATTTACCCAAAAGATTCTCAAGTACACAATAAGGACATTTGCTCAACCATGTTTGTAGCATCCTTATTTGTAATAGCCAGAAGCTGGAAACAGCCCAGATGCCCCTCAGTGGATGAATGGATGCACAAATTGTGGTATATCTACACAATGGAATATTACTCAGCAATAAAAAAAAAAAAAAAAAAAAAACAAGGAAATCCTGAAATTTGCAGGTAAATGGTGGGATCTGTTAAAGAACATCCTGAGTGAGCTATCCCAGAAGCAGAAAGATGCACACGGTATATACTCACTCATATAGACATATAATATAGGATAAACCTACTAAAATCTGTACACCTGAAGAAACTAATCAAGAGGAAGGACTCTTGCTAAAATGTTCAAATCCTATCCAGAAAGGCAAAGAGGCTGGACATCAGAAGAAGGAGAAAAGAGGGAACAAGTCAGGAGCCTGACACAGAGGACCTCTGAAAGGCTCTGCCCTGCAGACTATCAATGTAGATGCTGAGACTTATGGGCAACTTTTGGGCAGAGTGCAGGGAATCTTATGAAAGAAGTGGGAAGCAATAAGATCTGGAGAGGACAGGAATTCCACAAGGAGAGCAACAGAACCAAAAAATCTGAGCACAGGGGTCTTTCCTGAGACTGATATTACAACCAGGGACTATGCATGGAGATAACCTAAGACCCCTGTACAGATGTAGCCCATGGCAGTTCAGTATCTAAGTGGGTTCCATTGAAATAAGAGGGACTGTCTCTGACATGAACTGATTGGCCTGCTCTTTAATTACCTCCCCCTGAGGGGGAAGCAGCATTACCAGGCCACAGAAGAGGACAAGGCAGCCACTCCTGATGAGACCTAATTGACTAGGGTCAGAAGGAAGGAAAAGAAGTCCTCCCCTATCAGTGGACTTGAGGAGGGGCATGCATGCAGAGGATGGAGGAAGGGAGGGATTGGGACAGGAGGAGGGAGAGAATCACAGGAGGGATACAAAGTGAATAAATTTAATTATAAAGAAAAAAATTCTTACTGGACATCAAAGCAGATACTGAGTCACATAACCAAACTTTGCGCAGAGTACAGGGAATCTTAGTGAAAAAGGGGAGATAGTAAGACCTGGAGAAGACAGGAGCTCTGCAAGGAGAGCAAGAACCAAAATATCTGGGCACAGGGGGCTTTTCTGATTCTGATACTCCAACCGAGGACCATTTATAGATATAACCTAGAACCCTTGATCAGATGTAGCCCATGGAAACTCAGTATCCAAGTGAGTAAAGGGAACAGGGACTGTCTCTGACATGAACTCAGTGTCTAGCTCTTTGATTGCCTCCCACTGATGGGGGAGCAACCTTGCCAAGCCACAGAGGAGGAAAATGCAGCCAGTTCAGATGAGAACTGATAAGCTAGGTTCAGATGGATGGTAAGGGAGACCTTCCCTATCAGTAGACTTAAAGAGGGGCATGGGAGGATATGAACGAGTCAGTTTGGGATTGGGAAGGAATGGGAGAGAGGGCTACAGCTGGGATACAAAGTGAATAAAGTCTAATTAATGTAAAAAATTAATTAAAATACTTTTTTTCAAATCTAATTTTAAATAAAATATGAATTTCAGGGTAACAAACATTTAATTTGTGAGTTTTCATGTTTAGAACTCAACACAGTTTACACTGTCACTAGCAGTAAATAAGTGTTCCTTTTTTATCACATCCCTACCAGCAATTGCTGTCATTTTTTTGTTTTTTTGTAATTGTTTTTTTATTTATCATTCTTATTAGGAATAAGGTAAACTCTAAAATTAGTGTTAATATTTATTTCCATAAATGCTTAGTTAGTTGTATTTTTTCTGAACTCTGTTTAATGCCTTGCCGCATCTTGTAAAAGAGTTCTTTATTTTCTTATTTATTTATTTATTTATTTATTTATTTAGTATTATTTTTTTAATTTTATTTTTTTCTTATCAGTTACATTTTATTAACTCTGTATCCCAGCTGTATTGTGCTCCCTCATTCCCTCCCACTCCCACCCTCCCTCCCTCATCTCCACCCTGCCCCTTTCCAAGTCCACTGATAGGGAGTGACCTCCTCCCCATTCATCTGATCCTGTTTGATCAGTTATCTTCAGGACTGGCTGCAAAGTCCTCCTCTGTGGCCTAACAGGACTGCTCTTCCCTTGAGGGGTGGGGAGGTCAAAGAGCCAGCCGTAACCTTGTTCCCCTTACTATGGGAAACCAATTGGTTACTGAGCTAACATGGGCTACATCAGAGCAGAGGTTCTAGGTTATATAGATACATGGTCTTGGGTTGAATGTCAGTCTCAGAAAAGACCCTGTGCCCACATATATTTGGTCCTTGTGGAGCCCCTATCCCTTCCCCATCATACTAACTCCCCTTCTTTCCTATGATTCCATATACTCGCCAAAGGTTTGGTTATGAGTCTTTGTATCTGCTTTGAAAACATTGCTAGTTAGAGTCTTTCAGATGCCTTCAGAAGACTCCTGTCATACGTTCAATGCACATCCCATCTGTCTTTCTATATGAGGATTGATCATCTTACCCCATGTCTGCTCTCTTGATTATCTTTTTTATGTGTATAGATTTCATTATGTTTATCATATAGTATAGGTCTATATAAGCGAGTATATACCGTGTTTGTCTTTCTCCTTCTGGGATATTTCACTCAGAATGATCTTTTCTAAATCCCACTATTTGCCTGCAAATTTCATGATTTCCTCCTTTTTGATTGCTGAGTAGAATTCCATAGTGTAAAAATACCACAATTTCTGTATCCATTCCTCTGTTGATGGACATCTGGGTTGTTTCCAGATTATGGCTATTACAAATGAAGCTGCTATAAACATGGTTGAGCAAGTATCTCTTTTATGTACTTGAGCAAATTTTGGGTATATATCTAGCAGTGGTATAGGTAGGTCTTGAGGAAGCACTATTCCTAATTGTCTGAGAAAGCGCCCTATAGATTTCCAAAGGGGTTGTACCAGTTTACATTCCCACCAACAGTGGAGTAGGGTTTCCGTTTATCCACAACCTCTCCAGTAGGTGTTGTCACTTGAGTTTTTCAGCTTGGCCATTCTGACGGGTGTGAGGTGAAATCTCAGGGTCGTTTTGATTTGCATTTCCCTGATGGCTAATGAGGTTGAGCATTTCCTTAAGTTTTTCTCTGCCATTCCATATTCCTCTGTTGAGAATTCTCTGTTTAGCTCTGTTCCCCATTTTTTAATTGGATTACTTGGTTTGCTGCTTTTCAGCTTCTTTAGTTCTTTGTATATACTGGGTATTAGTCCTCAGTCAGATAAAGGGTTAGTGAAGATTCTTTCCCAATCCGTAGGCAATCGTTTTGTTTTGATGACTGTGTTCTTTGCTTTACAGAAGCTTTTCAGTTTCATGAGGTCCCATTTATTGATTGTTGCTCTTAGAGCCTGTGCTGTTGGTGTTCTGTTCAGGAAGTTGTCTCCTGTGCCAATGAGTTCTAGGCTGTTCCCCACTTTTTCTTCTAACAGATTTAGATTATCTGGTTTTATGTCAAAGTCTTTGATCCACTTGAACTTTAGTTTTGTGGAGGGTGATGAATAAGGATCTATTTTCATTTTTCTGCATGTAGACATCCAGTTGGACCAGCACTTTTAGAATTTTTTCTTTGTTCTGTAGGTTCAGTGTTTTGACTATGATGTGACGTGAAGAATTTCCTTTCTGGTCTAGTCTACTTGGTGTTCTGTAGGCCTATTGTATGTTTATGGACATCTCTTTCTTTAAGTTGGAAAAATTTTCTTCTATAATTTTCTTGAAAATATTTTCCAGACCTTTGAGCCTGATGTCTTCTTTTTCTTCTACTCCTATTATTCTTAGGTTTTGTCTTTTCATGGTGTCCTTGATTTCTTGGATGTTTTGTGTTTGGAACTTTTCTGATTTTATTTTTTCTTTGAGAGACGTGTCAATTTTCGCAAGTGTATCTTCAGCTCCTGAGATTCTTTCTTCCATCTCTTGTATTCTGTTGGTGATGCTTACCTTTGTAGTTCCCGATCTTTTCTCTATGTTCTCCAACTCCTGATTTTTCTCTATTTGTGTTTTCTTTATTGATTCTAATTCTGTTTTCATGTCTTGCACCATTTCCTTCATCTGTTTGAATGTGGACTCCTGCTTTTCAATTACAGCTTCTATTTTTTTGTCCGTTTCCTCTCTATGTATCACTAATTGTGCCTCTACTTCTTTGGCTATAATTGCCTGTATTTCTGTGAGAGCTTTGTTTATTTCTTCTTTATTTGCCTTCATCTGTGTGGACATTTCTTTGAGGGCTTTGTTCATTTCTTCTTTGTTTTTCTCAATTTTCGTGGTCATTTCTCTTACAGTTCGATTTGTTTCCTCTTGGTTAGTCTCAATTTCTTTGGCTATTTCTCTGAGGGCTTTGTTCATTTCATCTTTATGGGCCTCTAATAGCTGGACAAACTTAGTTTTGAGGTCGTTTTTTTGTATATCTAGTGAGTTGAAGTGTCTGTTTGTTTGTGGGGTTGCTGGTGAGGTCATTATGTCCTGATTTTTGTTGGGTGTGTTCTTATGTGTGCCTCTAGCCATCTGGTTATTTATAACCCTCACTGTTTGTTCCTCGAGTTTGTAGTTTGTGCTATGATCCTCTCTTTCTGTTTTCTGGACTGTTTTTTCAGGAAGATGAGAGAGGTTCACTGGTTTGGGACTGTGCATTATAGTTTCAGTTTTGCTTAAGTAAGGAATGTGACACTGGCGCTACTAGCATGCACTTTAAGGGGGAGCAATGTGCATGCGCAGATTCTCTGACTATTGCAGTGGCCTGCAGGCCACTATTATGCAGTTCTGTCTGAGATCCAGGGATTGTTTGCCTGCATTACACTGATGGACCCACAAGGCTGAGGCTTCAACGTTGGGGTCGCTCTCCCAAGAAACCCTATGTTACCCACACTAGGGGTGTGAGTGGCAGGGATCTCGTCTGGTTGCTTCTGTGGAGAGGCCCTGGGTCTGGGGCAACGTATCCCTAGAAGGCTCACTCACTCTCTTGCAGGACCCACTGGAATGCACAGGGGTTCCCCTTGCTCTCTATTCTCTGATTTGCTCCTGCTCTGGAAAATGCTGGGGTAGGCTAACATTCAGCTCTGTGGCACTGTGGCAGCAGGACTCATTGTCCACCTTTCCTGTGTGCTGTCTCTTTCCTTTCTCTCTACCAGGAGGGGGTTATGTTGACTTGTCCCAGGCGAGCGCGGAAAGAGTTGGGTTGAGTGTTCTCAATCCCAGATCCCAGGCCTAGATCTCTCTGCCAGAAGCAGCCTGGCAGAAGAACCTATGTTTGCTGATCCTGAGAGAGCACCAGGTAGGGTTGAGTGTCCTCAGATCCGGAGCTTGGGTTTCTCTGCCAGGGGCCGCTAGGTGAGCTGGAGAGGGGGTGCTGTGTCCTGTGGCAGGCTGCCTCTCTGTCCTTCCCCTCTGATCTTCCCCTCCCCTAGGGGAAACTTATGGTGGCACTTTCAAGGGAGTGTCAAAAGGGGTTGGGACTTCTCAGTTCAGATCCTGAGCCGGGGTTTCTCTGCCAGGGGTCGGGGGGCTGCCAGTGTCATGACTTGGTGCTACACCTTATTGCCCTGGACCTGGGAGAGTCTCAGGATGTGTTGAATAACCACAGTCCCAGATCCTGAGCTGAATTTTGTTTGCTAGGAGCAGCAGGCAGCACTGTGGTCTGGGCGCTGTGAAGCCACTCTGCGCCTCTCTATTCTTCTGCTCCGCTGTGGCAGTATTATGGTGGCATTTTGGTTCTCGGGGAAGTGCCCGAAAGAATTGGGTTTTCTCAGCCACAATCTCGGGTTTTCTTTTTTCTTTTTTTTTTTTTTTTTTTTTTTTTTTTTTTTTTTTTTTTTTTTTTTTGGTGGGAGCTGCAGCTCTTGCTGGGGCTGGGGTATAGACAGTGTGGTCTGTGGCAGATTCTGCTGCATGCCTCCTGCCTCCTCCGAAGAGGGAGTAGGGTTTTGGGTGCTGGGAAGTTCCTGGGAATCACCTCTCGGAGTGTCTCCTCCCGGAGGAATCTGTTGTGACCTGATTTTAAAAGGACTCAGATCATGGTTAGTCTCTTTCTTCTTGGAAGTCTAAATAACACTATTCTGGGTTGATCAGCCCCTTCACTCACCAATTTTCCCATTGCAGGTCCTCTCCTCTTCAGCTAAGCTGCACACTAGCCGCTGCCATCTTGGAAGTCCCTTTCTTATTTATTTTCTTAACTTCTTTTTATATTCTAAATACTAATCCTCTGTCAGATGGATAAAGAAATTTTTCTTTTCTACAGGCTTCTGCTTTACTTAAATGGTGGCTTCCTTTATTGTGCAGACATCTTTTAGTTTTTCCTGGTTTCATTTTTCCAATTATCTTCATGTCTTTACTACCACAGTTTGGTTCAGAAAACTATTTTCTGTCTATATAATTTCAGTCATGTTCTCTACCATCAGATTCAAGGATTTTGGTATATTTTGATGTCCCTGATCACATGGAATTCAGTCTGGAATTCATTAATAAGTTGCAAATTAATCTTCCAAGTATTTCATCTATGCTAACAGGAGCAGATATGTTTATATTTATTCATTGCTTCATGCCTTATTTAAAATAGTCAGGAAATAAAAACAGCCTAGATGTTTGTCAACTGGTAAATGGATAATGAATATTTGGTACATTTACTGTATATCAGTCATTTCTTGATGAAAATGGAATTATGAATTGCCCAAGTAAATGGGGCTGTAAAAACCGTGTTGAATTAGGAACCCACATCCAGACAGATTAATGTTATTTCTCTCTCTCTCTCTCTCTTTATGTTAACTTTGTATGTTCATGAATATGTGGTCAGAAAATTATTAAGGAGTTATAGAGGCAATGCTTTTGAGAGAGGAGAGATAAAGTGGGCTGCACAGTTAAAGGTAAATAATGGAACAGGAAAGAATAAATTACGGTTAGAGAAAGGAGGGTGGACTAAAAGGCAATTAAAACTAAAGATCTTTTGAAAAATCCACATTAAAAAACATATTAATGTTAATGTTTCAAAATATATTTACATACAGATATGCAAAAAGAGTTTTAACATAGCAACTCCACAAAGGCAAAAGAATACCCCTATTAGACACAATTTGCTAATAAATAACTAAAATATAAGAGATGGTTTATCTCTTTGTGAGCATAATCTCTGTCTCTTCATTTTTAATGAGGAAAGTATGCAACACCTTTAGCAGAAGGATCTTACCATTAGCTTTTGGAGGGCTGTATAAGGCATTGGCCCATAATGTTAGAGAAAGCCATAAGGCTGCTCTAGACAACAACGACATATAGTAGTTGGATGACATTTCAGGGGAGGCTCCACTCCCAAGAGTAGTTGAACAAAACAAATTAAAATCATTGGGGAAAAATAAAAACGAGAAAAGAAAAAAAATTCAAATTTCAGTGGTAATGAGTAAAAAGAAAAGAGAGTGTGTTTGAAAAATGTGAAATTCTGTAGGCATGCTGGCTTGTTTTATGTTAACTTGACTCAGGCTAGAGACATTCCTGGGAAGAAAGAATCTTTTTTTTATTAATTACACTTTATTCACTTTGTATCCCCCCATAAGCTCCTCCCTCCTCCCCTCCCGATCCCACCCTCTCTCTCCCTTCTTCACGCATGCCCCTCTCCAAGTCCACTGATATGGGAGGTCCTCTTATCCTTCCTTCTGATCTTAGTCTATCAGATCACATCAAGAGTGGCTGCATAGTCATCTTCTGTGGCCTGCTAAGGCTCTCCCCCATTAGGGGGAGGTGAACAAAGACCAGGCCAATCAGATTATGTCAGAGGCAGTCCCTCTTCCCATTACTATGTAACTCACTTGGACACTGAACTGTCTTGTGCTCCATCTGTGCAGGGGTTCTAGGTTATCTCCATGAATATCCTTGGTTGGAGTATGAGTCTCTGGGAAGTTCCCTGTCTTCAAATTTTCTGGTTCTGTTGCTCTCCTTGTGGAAAATAGTAAGAGCTAGAGAGGACGGGAACCACACAAGGAGAACAAGGAAAGAATCTTAACTGAGAAAATGACTTTACAAACTTGGCCTGTAGGCAGCTGTACAGTATTTTCATAATTGGTTAAAATTGTGAAAAAGCCCATCCCATTTTGTTGGTGCTCCAACTGTGCAAGTGGTATATACCAAAAAAAAAACAAAAGAAACAAAACTAGCCTGAGCAAGCTAGTAAGTAGTGGTCCTCCATTCTCTATGTTCCTAACTCTTAGGTTTTGGTTTGAGTTCCTTCGCCAACTTTCTTTTTTTATGATTAATTACACTTTATTCATTTTGTATTCCCCCATAAGCCCCTCCCTCCTCCTCTCCTGGTCCCACCCTCCCCCCCCTTTCTGTATGCATGCCCCTCCCCAAGTCCACTGATAGGGGAGGTCCTCTTCTCCTTCTTTCTGATCTTAGTCTATCAGTTCTCATCAGAAGTGGCTGCATTGTCAGGGTTCTAGGTTTTCTCCATGGATAGTCCTTGGTTGGAGTATGAGTCTCTGAGAAGTTCCCTGTGTTCAAATTATCTTGTTCTGTTGCTCTCCTTGTGGAGTTCCTGTCCTCTCCAGCTCTTACTATTTCCCACTTCTTACATAAAATTCCATTCACTCTGCCCATCAGTTGGCCTCAACTGAAGAATGGATGAAGAAACTGTGGTACATCTATACAATGGAGTATTACTCAGCAATGAAAAATAAGGAAATCATGAAATTTGCAGGTAAATGGTGGGACCTGGAAAGGATCATCCTGAGTGAGTTGTCCCGGAAGCAAAAAGACACGCATGGTATATACTCACTCATATAAACATACAACATAAAATAAATCCACTAAAATCTGTACATCTAAACAAACTAAGCAAAAGAGAGGACCCTAACTAAAATGTTCAGTCCCCATCCTGAAAGGCAAAGAGGATGGACATCAGAAGAAAAAGAAAACAGGAAACAACCTAGGAACCTGCCACAGAGGGCCTCTGAAAGCCTCTGCAGTGCAGACTGCCAACTTTCTTTGATAACAAACTTTATTTAACTTCAAAGTTAAACACACATTGAAATAAAGTCTTTTGTTCCCAAGTTGCTAGGGGTCATGTTGTTTTATCACATGAATAAAAACCTAAGATAGAAGGAATCCAAGATGAAGGTGACCAGTGCACACCGTATCTGAGAGGCAGAGTATCTGAAACTCCAAAATTGGTGAGTGGAGGGGCAACTGAAGCTGGAAAATCAACATTGAGGCTTCCTGAATGAGAGGGGACATCACATGAGCTGATACCATTTAGATTCAGGTCACCTGCAGACTTCTCTGGGGACAGAGAGTGATGAACATTCAAACCACTTGCACTTCCCTGTTTCCGGCCTTCCTCCTCCTCTGCAGAGCCAGCCTACAGAGACTCTTTGAGGCACTTAGAGTCTCCAGAGACTCTTAGCACAGAACTCACTGCCTGGGGACTGAGACAGCAGAAGCAGGACTTCTAGCTCCTCAGCAGTGGCTGCCAGATGTACCAGCCTTCCCTGTCCCAGATCTGTGATACCATCCTTCCAGGTCCCAAGTGTGAGAGCAACTGTACAGACTCTGCGGGGCCTCCCAGTCAGTGACTGTATGGGCTGCCCAATCCCTCAGTGAGAGACAGCTAGCTGTACAGGCACCAAAGACGCAAGACCTGCCAAGCCACTCAGGTACACCAAACAGCAGACCACCTAGGTCTGTGGACCATGGTTGTGGTTCACCAGGACTTCCCAGCAGGCACCTAGACTGATCTCCCAGTTCCACTGCTGCAGCTGGACTCCCAAGTTTGGCAGCTGCAGCACTACTGAGCTCAAGGAGTTCCTACACCTGCATACTAAAATCTACAGCCCTAAAGAAGCTAAAAAACAAGGCGGACCCTAGGGAAGATGCTTAACTCTCATTCAGAAGGGAAAACAAGATTGAAAATGGAAGCAACCGAAGAGAGGGAACAGGATGGGAGTCTACCACCAATGTCCTTTAAAAAGTCCCCACCCAGCAGATACAGAGACTCCCAGCCCCACTTTTGAGAGTGTGAAGGAAATCTTAGGGAAGAAGGGGGTTAGAGAATGACCAAGAGGGCATAGGAACCACACAAGGAGACCAACAAAGACAAAAAAGCTGGGCCCAGAGAGGACTGCAGAGACTGATGCATCAACTGAAAACCTTGTATAGAGAGGACCTAGACCCCCTGCTCAGATGTAGCCCATAGACAGCTCTGTCTCCATGTGGAGAAGAGACAGTCTCTGACATGAACTTGGTTGCCTGCTTCTTTATCACTTCTCCCTGGTGAGACAACCTAGCCAACCCACAGAGGAAGAGGATCCAGAGAGTCCTGATTGGCCAGGGTCAGACTGGAGTGCAGGTGGACAACCCGATCAGTGGACTAGGAGAGAGGGATAGGAGAGGAAGAGGGAGGTAGGGTGGGAATGGAAGTAGTTGAGGGAGGGGGCTATAACCAAAATATAAAATAAATAAATTGTAGATAATAATAATAATAAAATAATGATAATAATGTATTTAAAAGTAGAATTCCTGAAAGTTAATAAAAATAATTCGAAATAACATTTAACACAACTATATTTTGAAAAGGAAATTGTTCTATGTTGTGCATTTTTCCAACAAGATTTAACCTATCCTTTTATATATGAATGTATGCAAAAGCATAATAGTAGGTATGAATGGACTCTAAGTGATACAGTTTACAATGATCCACAAGGGTCTATAGAATCCCTGTCCCAAAATTAGAGCCCTATTGCTCAATTTTCTATTTTTTATATCCCTACACATCTTGAGTCTGCTAAAATAACATAATATATATATATGAAGCGGTGGGAATCAAAAAGTCACCAGGAGATAAAATATTCAATGAACTAATTAAAACTAATAAGTGGATTAGATTTAAGGCAATAAATAATGATAGTTTGATTAGATTGGAAGGATTTTCCGTAGACTAGTTGAGAAAAAAATAAATAAAATGTAAGTAATATTCTATGACCTATTTTTAAAATTCAAATAAAGACAGACAATAAAAAATATCTTTCATGGGTGCAGAGAGATGGCTCAGTGGTTCAACACGCTAATGCAAAGGACCGAGGTATATTTTCCAGCACCTAGATGGTGACTGACAACATTGTAACTCCAGTGTCAGAATCTCCATTTTACTTACCTGGCCTGGAACAGAGATATACATACAAGGAAAACAATATAGATGTATACCTACACATGTACATATATACAGACATACCTATACATGCATGTATATGTACACATATATATGTATGCATGCATGTTTTTACAGGAACTATAATGTTAAGTTAATTAAACCTATTTCACTATGTTAATAATGAATGGCTTTTGAAAATAAACTAATGAAATTTTATGTACTGTTGAAATCAATTAATTACAAATAAGACAAACATATATTAAGTTTATCCTTGTATAAAATGTATTAATTATTTTTACTCTTTATTCCTGATTCTGTCTCTTTTAAGAATTTCTATAGCACTATAACAATGCTATTGCTGATTTCATTTGTAGTCATTCAAACATAATTATTCATCATCTGCCTAGTCACAGACAGTGTAGTAAGGAAAGGAATTTTCCTGAAAGTAGTTTCTAAAACTTTAAAACTAACAAATTAAATTTTAGAAAACTCACACTTCAGTGTGACAAAACATAGCTAACTCTCTCTCAAAGGGTTTCATGGTTTATTCTCTTACATTTTCATATACAGTAAATAAATATTCAAATGAGATGACACATGTAAATATTTTAGATCATGAAACTGGCTATAATTCTAACATAGTGATAAACAAAGATATGTGTAATCATATTATACAAAACCTGTAGTGCTATATATTGGATTTGGGAGAGGTGAAGAAAAAGTTAAGAAAAATATACAAAGAAAAAGATTTACATTTTTAAAATAATTTCCTTGATTTCTGCAAAGCTGAAGAGTAAAATCATAAGTGTGATGATGGGTTAAAAAGAACTTGGTCAGGCATGGTGGCTCAAGCCTGTAATCCCAGGACTCCAGGAGGCAGAAGTTCAGGAAATCTCTGGATCTCTCTATGTTTAGGGTCACTCAGAAAAAAAAAAAAAAAAAAACATGTAAAACAAACAAACCCAAAGAACAAAAAAAAAGAAACCAAACCAAAACCAAACAAACAGAAACAAAACAAAACAAAAAATGTCTTCTTGCTCTTGCCCAATGACTGATATTTAGGACAGCAGAGCTGTACTTCTGTTCTATACAACTTTTCTATCATACAGTATTTTGTTTCTGTCTTTTTGATATTAGCTATTTAAAGTAGCTAAAATAAAATATTTTAATATTTTTACCATTAAGAATGGATAATTTTTGTGATGCTATCACTAATTACCCTCATCTCTTCATTACATATCAACTGACACATCACATTGTATACATCAGTAAATATCAATGCAAAATAAATAAGCAATACCAGTCAATGTGTTGAGATAGATTAGAATTTGGACCAATGACACCCTGAACTCTCTATTATACAAATGTTTATCCTATTGATCAGAAAATACACTTAATTATAGAACAGAACAAATTTAGGAGTACCTTTTTAATAAGTTATTAATATAATAATTACTGTAGATAGGAGAACTATAAATCCCAGGCTGCGTTGATAATTAAATACTGTTGCTGTCTCTTGTTTTTCTCTTGTTGTTTCTGGTTTTTCATATTCAATTTATTTATAGAAAATTTAGTTTCTGTCATGAACAATTCTTAGCATATAATCTCAATACACTATCTCAAGAAATTTTGCAATGAAGCAAAAATTAAGGCATATTTAAAGCAAAATATTTGAGAGTGTCTGAAATGTTCTTAATAGCAGTATACACACACAAGTTTGAAAACAGAATGCAGTTGTAAACTACAGTAGAAATTTAAGAATTAAAATTATTCAAATCACTGATTTAGATAATGTAAAAGATCTGCCTCAGGTTCTCATTTAACAGGTCTTAGCCACCATTTCAACAAAACAACTGTTTCTCCCATCACTCATGTGCAATCATTGTCCAGTCCAAGTGTTACCTGGAATTTTTAAGCAGCAAATATTGTCACCTGTTTAAAGTTCTCTGCTTCTCACCCTCCATTAATTCAAAAGCTTTCACTTTAATGTGTGTCCTAGCCGTGTATCCACATGTATGCAACTGCTTATACTTTCACTGAAGGCTTCCATTATTCAGTCTCTTCTACTATAATCATATACATTTCTCTCTTTTACCCCCCAAAATTATATGTATATCACCTATCTTATTGTAATCATTTCTGAATACTTTTCATGTAAATACCTATAAAAATACTATGTAATCAATTGCATGAGACACATAAATATAGTTTGAGTTTAATGTTAATACCATATTAATGCTTCATAAAGGAAAGCTCTCTTGATAATTTGTTTTTGGTTTTAAAATTGACAAAATGTTAATCTGTAATTACAGATATAACTATGTTTTCATTACATTTCTTTCTTTGTTGTATATTTTGTGTGACAATATTTTAAGTAATATGTTTGGCATTGTTTGTGCATAAGATAACTTACCAGTTTCAGAAATCTACAAGACATTTAATGTTAACTCAAGAATTTGGTTTGTATTCATAAATAAATTGAAAATTGCTTTAATGTATATATGTATTAATTTTTCAAAATAAATGAAACAGGATAAAAATATTCTGTTTGATAAATTTGCCCATGAACTACAGAATATTGATACACTGAAATTTGTGGAGGAAAAATCTTTCAAGTGTTTAAAGGAGACAAACAAAATTGGCTATTTCAACAATCTTTTAATGCTACATTCCATAAAACAATCCACAATATTCATTACTTAACATATGCAAACAAAAGAAAATCATGCAATGATTTAAAGAATGAACTAGAATTTTCAGCCTTGTGGATCTATGTAAAAGAAGCAAGGTGATGCTGATAAAATGCAGAGCGGTTCCAACAAAACAATCTTATTCACAGCAAAAACTAAAAGGTAAATTAACTGCACGTATTGTTTACAAAAAAACAAAAAACTCCTAATCAGAGATTGAGAAATGGAAACATAGGCATATTTTTTTTTCAGTGAAATGAAATTTGCAGTGGTAGATCTTAGTTATATTTGTCTTTTTCATCATAAAATTTTTCTAGACAATTAAACAAAAAAAAGAAACAGTCATAGTTCTCAGAGAACAACTGTTCAATTTTTCTGGTTTTACGAATGTGTAATCTTTCAGATTATACAGAAAACAAACAACTGATAATGGAATGCAAACACATGTGAGTCAGAAAGCAACATTAGATAGGGTGGTAATGGTATGATTTGAACTGATTATTTTACATAGGTTAATCCTGAGACAGATAATTTACAATGGACACAACTGCTCATAACTCATACTTGGTAATTGCTTTCATTAAAGAATATGTGTGTTTAAATATGGATTTGCAGGCCAATGTAAAATACACTAATTGTGTTGAGGTGCAGATACAAAATAACAAAGATATGAAAAAAATTCAGGTCACAATTAAAGGTTAAGAGAGAAAAAATGAGTTTGGGAGTAATTTATCTTCCATATGAGCTTGTGACATTGGTTTTGGTTTTTAGAAAATCTATCCAGAAGTAACTCTTTCCAAACAAGTGTATGACATCCTAATGAATTGCTATTACTAATGAACTTTGAGGGTGGCACTTCTCTTCTTTTTCTGAAATAGTATCTTAAAATGCACTGTTTTTTTGTGTGGACACTGCTTTCTATATATTAGGACACTGATAAAATTATCTCTTTGGGAAAAATGGGTGAAAACTACATAAAATAAAGCTTTATGACTTATTTATAAGTTTCTTTATAAGTTTATTTATTTTGTATCCCAGCTGTGGACCCCTTCCTTCTCTCCTCCGAATCCATCCCTCCCTCCGTCTCTTCCCCCTATACCCCTTCCCTAGTCCCCTTCCATCTGACCCTAGCCTGACAGGTCTCATCAGGACTGGCTGCATTGTCCTCCTCTGTGGCCTGATAAGGCTGCCTACCCACCCCCGGCCCCTTAAGGGGAGGTGATCAAAGAACCTGCCATGCCACAAACAGCCAATGCTCCCCTTACTAGGATACCTAATTGGAGACTGAGTCTATGTGCTACATCTGAGCCAGGGTATTAGGTCCTCTCCAAGCATGGTGCCTTTTTTGGGTATCAGTCTCTGGGGCCCCAGTTGTAAAATTAATACAAACATAAAGAGAGAAGTCTTTGCCTCAGCTTTAGCAGTCCACTTGATCAAGATAAATGTCTGATCACAGTCTTAGATTGTGAAATAAGAGGAAAATAAACACAAAAATAACAAGATACATTGTAAATAAACCAAAAGTTGTGAAAAGGTATTTCTGGAGAGAAGTTTGCCCTGTGTGTTCCTGAGACAATAAGCTTTGCTGTCTTGAAACATGGATAATCTGCCTCTCAAACTGAGAACATTCTATTTATTTAAGAACCACTAAGTGCATGTTGCTTACAGAATATTAGTTTTGCCCTTCAAGGATCATTGTTTTTTACTCAAAATGATATTTTTTCCAAACACTACACTAGATTTTTTTTTCCACTTTTAAATTGATTTTGAGAGAATTCCTATCTCAGACCCATCAGAATGACTTCTAGGTTAAAGAGCACCTTAAGATTCATGACAGACCTCGGAACTCTAGAAAACAATGTGACTTCAGAGGAAAATGGTTCAAATAATGAAGTGAGTGCAATAAGGACAGTAAAATAATTGCATAAGTCTCAGCAGAGAAAACAGCCTGTGGTAATGAAAGTAGTTTGTCTATTGCTTCAGAACTACTCAGTGACATCTCAGAAATCTGTGCCCTCATCGGCCATAACAAGGTCACAGAACACATACTACAAGAATGAGGAACTTTTTCAATTATGATTTTATAAAACCATCATACAAAAATAAAGAATATATAGAAAACAAGAACTTTTTTAGGAAGATATTAAACCTTTCAAAAATCTAGGTTACTGAATTTCTTCAGTTAGAATATAATAGCTGTGTTCTTGGAACTTGAAATCACTGAGGAATCCAGCCACACACATCCCAGCTGAGGTTCTTATGTCTGCGAGTTAAGCTTGAAATAAATAAAAAAAAAAAATGCGCTAGCAGTCATTAGAGAGATATCTGCACATGTGCACCACCCTGGTCTTCAATGAATGAATGAATGAATGATAGACAATTTTTAAAATGATAATGTGTTGATTTCCCTTTCTGTGCACATTTCTAATATGTAGAAATTCTATAGACATGATATCACAAATTTTACCTACTTTTCTGATAGTTTTTTTCATGATCTATGTGGAACATGTTTGCCATGCAATAAAGCACTGAGTTACAAAGTGCTCTTGCTGAGAAAGGAGAGGTGTGCTTACATTCCAACACATATTAGCTAAGACAGCCTACAAGGATTCCCTTTATTGACACAGGAAGAACTTAGTAAGGACAGATGCCTGAATGTTCAGAAACAATAAAGTCCTTAACATGTTCACTAGGACTGAAAGCACAGGCTACGCTGCCTACAGCTTCAGGTATTTTGTTGTATTCAGCTCAACCTCTGCTGGGCTTGTGTGTTTCTCTTTAAGACAAACAAGTGACAGTTTTGTCTCTGTGGGTTTTTTCGTTTGTTTGTAAATATTAGTCATCCCCTATTAATTAGTAACATAAGAAATATGCCTCTGAATACCCTACTTCACTGTTTCATTAAGGATAGTTGCTTAAGGAATGTGACTAGGTGGGCTGGACATATTACTTTATGTGTAGGCATTTATCTCCAGATTCACGTTGTTCTTGAACTTCTTCATTGATTAACCTAGTTGGGGTTTTCATATTTTCCTCAGCAAAAGTTAATTACTAGTAGTATAATATGGTTATTATATGCATCATTTTGCCTCTAACATTTATTCTAATCCATTCAATGCTTTCTAGTATTTTTCCACTTTTCACTTATAAATGTCACCCAAAGGATTAATTATTAGTGAACTATATAATAAGATAACTTTATCATGTTTAGAGATTAAAATTTAAAAATATATGCTCTTTGTATTACTATGTTTTGAATAATTTCCAGGTTCTTATTTGTAATATAGTAATTATTTTGTGTTTAATGATTGTCCATAATTACTTTGAAAATTTGTTGAGAAATCACTTGATGATCATCTTAAATGTATCTTTGCCAGATTATTAAAATATAAAAACCTAAAGTCAAGCAATTTTATTATCTTGGTAAATATGACCTTAAATAATCTCAATTTGGAAAATGTCTGCTTGAGATTATTCCAGTTTTGTTAATCAATATATTAAAACAGCACTTTCTGAAATAAGCAGCATGCCTTGAAGCCTCCTCTAAGTGGCCATGTGACTTAACTGACAAATAGAAGTTATCATAAGGTTAGATCATCTCACAATACAGTAAAATAAAACATCAGTTCTAATACTTTATCCTGGGAAGGGTCATTAACTGTTGACATCAAATATATTTAATATTTTCAATTTACATGAAAAGTGTAGTAAGCTTTTAATTTCATGTAATAGATTACATATATAAGATAGATCCATAGGAATTATTAGATTTTTAAAATATTATACTGATATGGCTTTTTTACAAGTGCTTTTATGAATGTAAGAGATGCCCTGATTAGATGATTTTAGCCTTGTTCATATCCATCTGATCTTGTATGCAGTCATAAGCAGCATTTAAATTGATATCCTAGTGGCAACATCATGTAGCTTTGTTCATTTTCTCATGTTAACTACAAGTTCAACCAATTCTGACATTTGGATGAGCTCCACTGATTTTCACTTTCATCTATTTTAAGATCTAGTGAAATATTGAAGTTATGATCCCTAAGCAAAGAAACTGCAATAATCATCCTTAAAGACTTCACAGCAGTCCAGTCTGGGCTTTGTAATACTCTAGACTACCTTCTGTTTGATCAAAGGAAGAATATATTTTAGAAAACTGCTTTTTAAATTAATTAAATTGAGATGGGAGAGAAAAAAGGGGGGAGAGTGTGTGTAGGAACAACATGACTATGAAATTATAGAGCAACTAATGTGAGTCTATTTCCTTAATCAACTATGTGGGTGGATTTCCATCAAGAGAGAACTGAAGCTGTCAGAGTTGATGGTCAGCAACTTCATTTGCTGAACCATCTTTCTGGGTGGTGTTTTAAAAAAGGGAATATCAATACATGACCAAAGTCATAAATTGGCACTCCCCGCACAGCTTTCTCCTGGAAACCTGACAGAATAACTATAGTATGAAAAAGGGCAGACAGGAACATGGACAGAAAATGTGAGATAGGGTGGGCTGTAGTCATTCTCTTTTTATTTTTATTTTTATTTTTTTAATATTAATCACAGGTTACTTTATATCCCAGCTGTAGCTCCCTCCCTCATCCCCTCCAATTCCCACCCTTCCTCAACTCCTCCCTGTGCCTTTCCAAGTCCATTGCTAGGAGAGGTCCTCTTCCCCTTCCATCTAGCTTATCAGGTATCTTCAGGACTGGCTGCAAGGTCCTCCTCTGCTGCCTAACAAGGCTGCTCCTCCCTCAGGGGGTGGGGGGGAGGAAGGAAAAGGAGCCAGTAATTGAGTTCATGTCAGAAATAGCTCCTGTTTCCCTTACCAGGGAAACACACTTGGATACTGACCTACCATGGGCTACATCTGAGTAGGGGTTCTAGGTTATATCCATACAAGGTCCTTGGTTGGAGAAACAGTCTCATAGAGGACCGCCGTGCCCTGATATATTTGGTTCTTGTGGAGCTCCTGTCCTCTCCCATTCATACTAACTCCCCCTTTTATCATATGATTTCTTGCACTCTACCAAAGATTTGATTATCAGTTCCAGCAACTGCTTTGATAAGCTGTTAGGTAGAGTCTTTCAGAGGCCCTCTGCGGTAGGCTCCTGTACTGTTTTTTGTCTTCCTCTACTTCCCAGGTTTATCCCATTTGTCTTTCTGAGTGAGGATTGATCATCTTACCTCTGGTCCTCTTTCTTGTTTATCTTTTTTAGGTAGACATATTTTAGTATATTTATCCTATCTTATAGGACTAAGTAAGTGAGTATATACCATGTGTGTCTTTCTACTCCTAGGATACCTCACTCAGGATGATATTTTCTAGATCCCATTACTTGCCTGCAAATTTCATGATTTCCTTGTTTTTAATTGCTGAGTAGTATTTCATTGTGTAAAAGTACCACAATTTCTGTATCCATTCCTCCGTTGAGGGAAATCTGGGTTGTTTCCAGGTTCTGGTTATTATGAATAAAGCTGCTACAAACATGGTTGAGCAAATATCCTTTTTGTGAACTTGAGCATCTTTTGGATATATGCCTAAAAGTGGTATAGCTGGATCCCTAGGAATCATTATTCTTAATTGTCTGAGAAAGTGCCAGATTGATTTCTAAGGTGGTTGCACAAGTTTACATTCCCACCAGCAATGGAGGAGGGTTTGCCTTTTCCCACAACCTCTTCTACACTTGCTGTCAAACCTCTTCCACATGTGCTGTCACTTGAGTTTTTAACCATGCCATTCTGATGGGTGTAAGGTGAAATTGCAGGGTGGTTTTTATTTGCATCTCTTTGATGGCTAAGGACACTGAGCATCTCTTTAGGTGGCTCTCTGCCATTCTGTATTCTTCTACAGAGAATTCTCTGTTTAGCTCCGTACCACATTTTTTAATTGGATTCCTTGGTTTATTGCTATTTAATTTCTTTAGTTCATTATATATTCTGGATCAGCCCTCTGTCAGATATAGTGTTGGTGAAGATCCTTTCCCAGTCTGTAGGCTGTCGTTTTGTTCTGATGACAATGTCTCTTGCTTTACAGAAGCTTTTCAGTTTCATGAGGTCTCATTTATCAATTGTTGTTCTAAGAGCCTGTGCTGTTGGTGTTCTGTTCAGGAAGTTGTCTCCTGTGACAATGAGTTCAAGGATCTTCCCCACTTTTTCTTCTAACCAATGTAATGTGTCTGGTTTTATATTGAGGTCTTTGATCCACTTAGAGTTTAGTTTTGTGCAGGGTGATAAATATGGCTCCATTTTCATCCTTTCTGCATTTAGAAAACCAGTTGGACCACCATCATTTGTTGAAGATGCTCTTTTTTCCACTGAATAGTTTTAGCTTCTTTGTCAAAAATCGAGTATTCATAGGTGTTTGGGTTTATTTCTGGGTCTTCTATTTGGTTCCATTGATCTACTTTTCTGCTTCTATGCCAATACCATGCAGTTTTTATTACTATTGCTCTGTAGTACAGCTTGATATCATGGATGGAAATACCTCCAGATGATCTGCTGTTGTACATGTTTGGTTTGGAAATTCTGGGTTTTTTGTTTCTCCATATGAAGTTGAGAAATTTTCTTTCAAGGTCCGTAAAGAATCATATTGGTATTTTGATGGGAATTGCATTGAATCTGTACGTTGCTTTTGGCAGGATGGCCATTTTCATTATGTTAATCTTACCAAACCATGAACACAGGAGATCTTTCCATCTTCTGATATCTTCTTCAATTTCTTTCATCAGAGACTTGAAGTTTGTTTTTTGTTTTGTTTTGTTTTGTTTTTGTTTTTGTTTTTGTTTTTGTTTTTTGTTGTTGTTGTTTTTCTCAAACAGGTCTTTCACTTGCTTGGTTAAAGACCCGCCAAGCTACTTTATGTTATTGGTGGCTATTGTGAAGGGTGTCATTTTCCTGATTTCTTTCTTGGCCATTTTGTCTTTGGTATAGAGGAGGGCTTCTGATTTTTTTTTTGAGTTATTTTTTTTTTATCCAGCCACTTTGCCAAAGGTGTTCATCAGCTGAAGGAGTGCTATGGTTGAATTTTTGGGATCACTTATGTATATTATCATGTCATCTGAGGATGGGGAAACTTTGACTTCTTCTTTTCCGATTTCTATTCCCTTGATCTCCTTTACTTGTCTTAATGCTCTAGCTAGGACTTCCTGTACTATGTTGAATAAATGTGGAGAGAATGCCTGGTTCCTGATTTCAGTGGTGTTGATTTAAGTTTCTCTCCATTGAGTTTGATGTTGCTGTATATTGCCTTTACTATGTTTAGGTATGTGCCTTGTGTTCCTGATCTCTCCTAGACTTTAAATGTGAATGGATGTTGGACTTTGTCAAATGCTTTTTCAGCATCTAAGGAGATGATCGTGTGGTTTTTCTCTTTCAGTTTGTTTATATGGTAGATTAAATTGATAGATTTTCTTATATTGAACCATCCTTGCATGCCTGGGACCAAGCCTACTTGGTCATGGAAAAATTATATCTTTTATGTGTTCTTGGATTTGGTTTGAAATTGAGTATTAAGTATCTTTGCATCAATTTTCATAAGAGAGATAGGTCTGAAGTTCTCTTTTTTTGTTGGGTCTTTGTGTGTTTTAGGTGTTAAGGTGACTGTAGCTTCATAGAATGAGTCTAGTAAAGTTCCTTCTGTATCTATTTTGTGGAATAGTTTGAAGAGAATTGGAATTAGCACTTCTTTGAAGGTCTGGTAGAAATCTGTGCTGAAACAATCTGGCCCAGGGCTTTTTTTGAAAAGGAGACTGTTGATGACAGCTTCTATTTCCTTGGGGGATATAGAGTTATTCAATCTTTCTATCTGATCTTGACTTAATTTTGGTAGATGGATTCTATCTAAAAAATTATCAATTCCATTTAGATTTTCAAATTTTGTGGCCTATAGACTTTTGTAGCTCAACTTGATGATTGGTTGGATTTCCTCAGTGTCTCTAATATGTCTCCCTTTTCATTTCTGATTTTGCTGATTTGGATATTTTCTCTCTGCCTTTTAGTTCATTTGGCTAAGGGTTTGTCTCTCTTGTTGCTTTTCTCAAAGAAACAGCTCTTTATTTAAATGGTTTTTGAGTAGTTTTATTTGTTTTTAATTGATTGATTTCAGCATTGACTTTGATTATTTCCAGCCATCTGTTCCTTTTGGATGTATCTGCTTCATTTTTTTTTCCTAAGGCTTTCAGTTGGGCCATTAAGTTGGTTGTATGAGACGTCACAAATTTCTTCTTGAAGGCACTTATTGTTATGAATTTTCCTCTGAGCACTGTTTTCATTGTGTCCCATAAATTTTGGCATGTTGTATCTTCATTTTCATTGAATTCTGTGAAGCATTTAATTTCTTTCTTTATTTCTTCCTTAACCCAGCTGTCACTGAGTAGTAAGTTGTTCAGTTTCCATGTGTGTGTAGGAATTATGTTATTTTTATTGTTGTTGAGGTCCAGCTTTAGTCCATGGTGGTCAGATAGAATATAGGGGATTATTTCAATCTTCTTTTATCTGTTTAGGCTTGCTTTGTCATCAACTATATGGTCTATTTTGTAGAAGGTTCCATGTGGTGCTGAAAAGAAGGTATACTCTTTTCAGTTTGGGTAAAAAGTTCTTTCGACATCTATTAGGTCCATTTGAATTAGGGCCTCTGTAAGTGGCTTTATTTCCCTATTTGGCTTTGATCTAGATGATCTGTCCCTTGGTGATAGTGGGGTGTTGAAATCTTCCACTGTTAAGGTATTGGGATCGATGGATGATTTCAGCTTTATTAATGTTTCATTTATGATTGTAGTTGATCTTTTATTTGGGACATAATGTTCAGAATTGTGATGTCCTCTTGTTGGATTTTTTTATGAGGATGTAGTGCCTCTCCCCATCTTTTTTGATTAATTTTGGTTGAAAGTCTATCTTATTAGATAATAGAATTGTTACACCAGCTTTTTTTCTGGTCCATTTGCTTGGAAAACATTTTTCTAGCCCTTTAGTCTGAGGTAGTGTTTATCTTTGTTGCAGAGGTGTGTTTCTTGGATGCAGCAGAATGTTGGATCCTGTTTCCACACTGATGCTGTTAGTCTGTGTCTTTTTATTGGAGAGTTGAGTTCATTGATGTTCACAGATAAAAGTGACCAGTAAATGTTAGTTCTTTTATATTGTGGTGTTGATGGTCTTACTGTGATTCAATGCTTGTTTTCTTTTAATTTTTGTAGAGTCATTATTTGTAGCCTATGTTTTCTTTTGTATAGTTTTTTTCTTTGGAATTTACCTTCTAGTATCTTCTGTAGGGCTGGTTTGCTGTGTAGAGATTTAGTTTAAATTTAGTTTTATCATGGAATATTTTGTTTTCTCCATCTATGTTGATTGAAAGCTTTGTTGGGTATAGTATTCTGGGATGGCATCTGTGGTCCCTTAGAGCCTGCATAACCTCTGACCAGGCCCTTCCGGATTTCACAGTTTCTGATGAGAAGTCCCGTGTGAATCTGATAGGTCTAACTTTTTTTGTTACTTGGGCTTTTTCCTTTGCTGCTTTTAGTATCTTTTCTTTGTTCTGTATATTTAATGTTTTGACAATGATGTGATGTGAGGATTTTCTTTTTATTATTATTATTGTTTATCATTATTAGTTACATTTTATTAACTCTGTATCCCAGCTGTATCTTGCTCCTTTAGTCCCTCCCTATCCCACCCTCCCTCCTTCAGCTTCTCCCTGCCCCTTTCCAACTCCACGGATTGGGGAGGACCTCTTTCCCTTTCACCTGTCCCTGTTTTATCAGGTATCTTTAGTACTGGCTGCAAAGTCCTCCTCTATGGCCTAGCAGGACTGCTCCTCCATTGGGGGGTGGTGAGGCCAAAGACCATTGAGTTTTTGTCAGAGATAGTCCCTGTTCCCCTTACTATGGGAAACCAATTGGTTATTGAGCTACCATGAGCTTTGTCAAAGCAATGGTTCTAGGTTATATCCATACATGGTCCTGGGTTGGAGAAACAGTTTCAGAAAAAAAAAAAAAAAAAAACCTGTGCCCAGATATATTTGGTCCTTGTGGGGCTCCTATCTTTTCCACATTATACTAATTCCCCTTCTGCCGAAGGTTTGGTTATGAGTCTTAGTATCTGTTTTGAAATGCTGCTTGGTAGAGTCTTTCTAATGCCTTCTGTGGTAGACTCCTCTCATATGTCCAATGCACATCTCATTTGTGTTTCCAAGTGAGGATTGATCATCTCCAACCACAACCTGGAAACAACCCAGATGTCCATCAACGAAGGAATGGATACAGAAATTGTGGTATTTTTACACAATGGAATACTACTCAGAATTCAAAAAGGAGGAAATCATGAAATTTGCAGGCAAATGGTGGAATCTAGAAAAGCTCATTTTGAGTAAAGTATCCCAGAAGAAAAAAGACAAACATGGGTATATACTCAATTATATAGACCTACAAGATATGATAAGCATAATGATGTCTATACACCTAAAGAAGATAAACAAGAAAACAGACACAGGGTAAAAGGATTTTTTTTCTTGTCTAGTCTTTTTTTTTTTTTTTTTTTTTTTTTTCTGTAGGCCTCTTGTATGTTTATGGACATCTCTTTCTTTAAGTTGGGAAAATTTTCTTCTATGATTTTCTTAAGATATTTTCTGGACCTTCGAACCTGGAGTCTTCTTTTTCATCAATTCCTATTATTCTTAGAATTTGCCTTTCCATGATGTCTTTGATTTCATGGATGTTTTGTGTTTGGGACTTTTCCAATTTTGCTTTTTCTTTGAGAGAAGTATCAATTTCTGCAAGCATATCTTGAGTGCCAGAGATTCTCTCTTGATCTTTTGTATTCTGTTGGTGATGCTTACTTTTGTGGTTCCTGATCTTTTCTCTAAGTTCTCCAGCTTCAAGATTTTCTCTGTTTGTTTTCTTTATTGATCCTAATTCTATTTTTATGTCTTAAACCATTTCTTTCGTCTGTTTGAATGTGGCTTCCTGTCTCTGTATGAGGGCATCTATTTTTTTGATCGTTTCTTTTCTATATGCCACTGATTTTGCCTCCTCTTGTCCCTCTATTTGCATGGCTATTTCTCTGAGAGATTTGTTTGTTTCTACTTTATGTGAGTCTAATAACTGGATAAGCATATCTTTAAGGCCATTTTCCTGTTTTTCTGAAGTATTGGAAGTATACATTGATTTGGGGGGTTGCTGGTGAGGCCTGATTTTTGTTGGGTGTGTTCTCTTGCCGACCTCTGAGCATTTCTTTATCTGTAACCTTCACTGTTTGTTCTTGGATTCTGCAGTTCAGATTGCTAAAGTCTTTCTCTTGTGTGTGGAGAATTCTTCAGGGAGGTTTGAGAGGTCCAATAGTTTCAGTGTGTGTGTTGGTGCTTCAGCTGTACCTTTGGGAGGTGAGTCTGCGGGCACAGAAGGACAGATGCAGGCAAGGGTGTATGCATGTATGTCTGTGGAAGTTTGCTTTGAGGAATAGAGTGCCTAAACATGAGCTTAACAAGGACAACAATAGCCATATCAAAGTGGAAGAGGGAATGCCCAGGAAACCTCAGGCCTGCACAAAGAGCTATAGGCAATTCAGAAATGCTAAGAATAAAAAACAGTCTTTCCCATGGGCGAGCATAATAATTGGTTACCCAATTAAAAAAAAATTCATCCCTGTAAATATACATATGATACATTGCACAAACTGAGAAGGGTGTAAATGTTATTTGGAAAATGAATTCTTCTTCATAAAAGGGGCCTTTGTATTCATTACAAGTTTTGTGGTTTTCATTTTTGTGATATTCAAATTTCTTTTGGTTAGGATTCTTATCCAGCATCTGTTGGCATAATGTTCTTTTGGAATGTATACACCTTACTCTTGTTCAATCAAAGGCTGATTTATCTCCCCCACTCTCTGGGTTCAAACTGGACATTGCATTGTGATACTTATTCTAAGCATCACCTGTCTCAACTTTGTGTAAACATGCTAAAATAAAACAACCAGCCACAAGGTTGAGGAATGGAGAGGAAAGAGTAGGAAGGAGAGGGAAGGAGCCAGAGTAGAGAAAGGAGTGGGAGGAGGAGGAGAAGTGGGAGTAGAGAAGCTGGGAGAGCAGAGGCTGGAGGAGAGGTCTTGGAATGACATGGAGAGATGGACCGGACCTAAGGTATCACTAAAAGCAAGTATAATGGGCAAAATGTGAATGGTAGGAAACCATGTGGACTTGGAGGTTTAGGATGGAATAACTATTGCCGAGCATTGTGATCTAGGTTAATTAAATAAATCCCAGTCTCTGTGTAGTGATTTGGTTATACAGCTGTTTAGGATTAACCACAGTTTTAATAAAAGTGATATCAATAGTAAATATTAATAAACAAATACAGCAAGCATCATTAATAAGTCTTTGATTAGTGTTTTCATATTATCTCTGTCAAAGGTTCAATTGAAATCATTTCTGTCTATATAAAACTCTAAACCGTCAGACCTTGATATGTGCAACTTTTATTACATATTACTTAACATTTTCCCACACACATTCCTCTTTAGTTTATAGTCAAATTTATATGTCTGTATTACATGACTACATTCTCTAATAAAACATTTTAAACCTAAATACAATTGTAGTTTCATTGGCCTATTACCTTTTTAAGATACTTATTAAAAAACTTTTTATGAGTTAAAGATCCTCCAAAAATGCCTTTGAATTGGTTTTGTTTTGGTCATCTACTGCTGTCATGAGGCCTGCTGTGAAAGTTTGCTTTGTATACCCATTGAGACTCTTAGAGAAAGCTAACTTTACATTTGTCAGTTATTGTAAATTGAAAATGACTTTTGGGTAGAGATGGGGCTTTGTGCCACCCCCTCAGACATGTGTGCCTCTGCATCTATATGAGCTTCTTGTTTTATGGCTCTTATTCTTCTGTTATTTTGTTGTTATTGCCCTTTGTTTTTGTCTTATTTTCCTTTGATTTTATCATCATCATCATTATTTAGATCTCTGTATCATAAAAGGGAAGAGAAAGAAAGGGTGTTTTGTTGAGTAGGTGGGGAAATGGGAAACATTTGGAACAGTTGGTGGAAGGAAATCATAAATATAGTTTATATTTATTTATTGAAAATATATTTTCAATAAATAAATAACTGTGATTTTATTAATTTTGTGAATATTTTTATGAATTTGATGCACAAGACCATATGTAAAGAAAGTTCTTACTTTATGTTTCATATTTTCAGTGTAACTAACGTTGATTATCAGAGTAATAGCTTCTGCTACTTCTTTTTGATGGGTTATGTGCCTCTCTCTATATATATATAGATAGATAGATATCTATCTATATATATATAGAGAGAGAGAGAGAGAGAGCTAGAGACAAAAATTAAAATAAATTTTACAGTGTTTAACATAAAAATGTTGCTTAAATGGAAAAGAACAATTCATATGTATACACAGACTTGATTAGCTGTTTCTCCTTTTTAATTGCTGTTTCTCTCTTCATTTTTAAAATTTGAAAACCTCATGCTCTTACATACAGAGAAAGAAAATTTCTTCAGAACAAAAGTAATGTCAAGATAACTTTAATGTTGTGCTATGAAGTGAATTTCCTGATTTCTGAGCCTGAAGACTAGTCTTCACGGCAGGATTAAAACAGTTGAAATAAATGCAATTGTTCTCATGATAATTTGTGCTGCCTGCTAATAAGGTCAGTGGAATAAACTGCAAGAATTCAGTGTTTTAAATGATCCGAAATATAATGACCTTGAGTTCTTCTTTTAATCAAAACAATGAATGTTTTCTATTCTGTTTCCTAGTTCTCTTGATATGATCAGCTTCCAGCAAAAAGAATTCCCTCGTAGGGATTAAAACAACCATCAATGTGACCTTATGTCTATTCTTATATAAACACAGTCTAAGCTTATAAATTTACCATTTTGTATTAGCGTATAAAATGGGGATGTGATTATTTCTTAGTTATGACTTTTGTAGCAGATAAGTGTGGCAGTTGGCAATAGAGTGACCTATTTTCCAGTGTTTTAGTATAGGTCATGTCATTGTTGAGACATACCTCACAGGCAATAAAAAGTCATTTTATTTAAATATGTATTGAATGTAACAAATAAACTCACCTAAGAATATATGCCACCTAGAAAGTGAACATATAAAAATTACACACCCATTCAAAGGTGTGTGAAGTATTCGGGAATGAAAGCACAGTGAAACTGTCAATCTCTTGGCTAAAATGTAAAATCAACTTATTCTTCTTTAGTGTTCTCCTCCTTTACTGTGGGTACATATACATGCCAAGGAATTCTAATCTCTGATATGGAACTAGAACTTCATGGATTAATAAATATGCAATGGTACATTCAGGCCATAGCTGATGAAGTCAGGCACATGTACACATCCCATGATGATCCTGTGCCTCACAGACTCCACTCCTTTTACTTTAACCCAGGCTGCTATAATCGGCAGAATTACAGAATTGCCTCCAGTCTTTCTCTAGACTTCAGCCACTGTGTCAGACACAGTATCGCAGAGGCTGATACTAATCGTGGGTAACCAGGGGGTTCCACAGTTTACGGGTTTAGCCATTCTTTGTAGTCATACCAAGTATATAAATATCTTCTATAATTATAAAAGTATAAAAAATCTTTTGATTTTTAAAGAAAAATTTTTAAAAGAAGTAGCAGTTTGAGCATATTTTCTTAAGCTACTTACAAGTATGTATTTGATTGATCATACACGTTTGTTTGTTTTCTTCTCACCCTTGTGTTGATTCAGTGCCTATCTTCTTGCATTACTTCATTTGGAAAATGAATTGTACAATATGAATATGATTCAACATCTCTAATCTGTCATTTATTTAAAAAAAAACTTTAGAGCATTTTATGAGCAGGCTGTCTTAAATTTTGGATAAATTAAACATTTTTCTATTTTTTTCTTTTTCTTTTTTAAATTTTTTACTAATTGCAGTTTATTCACTTTGTATCCCCCCTGTACCTCCCTTCCTCCTCTCCTCCCAATACCTCCCTCTCCCCATCCTTATCCCTCTCCCAGTCCACTGAAAATGGAGGTCCTCCTCCCCTTCTCTCTGACCCTAGTCAATCAGGTCTCATCAGGTGTGGATGAACTGTCTTCTTCTATGGCCTGGGAAGAATGCTCCCCTCTCAGGGGGAGTTGATCAAAGAGCAGGCTGTTGTAAGCAGTATTGGTTTTTACTATTGATATATCTTCTGGTAATCCTGCTGTTAATCCTAATCAGCTGTATAACCAAATCACCACACAGAGACTGGGTTTATTTAGTTAACCTATTACACAATGCTGGGCAATAGTTACTCCATCCTAAACCTCCAAGCCCTCACAGTTTCCTAACATTTAGATTTCCCACATTATACTTGCTTTTAGTGATATTTTAGGTCCAGTCCATCTCTCCATGTAGTTCCAAGATCTCTCATCCAGCTCTGTTCTCCAAGCTTCCTCTCTAGCTCCTGTCCTCTAGGTCCTCCCTTCTTAACTGTACTCTGGCTCCTCCTAGCTCAACATTGTGTCTAGTTGCTTTATTTGGAAGTTTACACCAAGTTGAGACAGGATGCTTAGTGTAAGTATTACAATGTAATATCCAGATTGAAACCAGAGAGTGGGGGGAGGGAGAAATCAGCATTTGAATGAACAAGGGTAAGGTGTATACATTTCCAAAGAACATTATACCAACAACAGGCCAATCAGAACTGTCAGAGACAGTCCCTGTCCCCATTACGGAGGCCACTTGGATACTGAACTGTCATAGCTTACTGCTGTGCAGTGGTTCCAGGCCATCTTCATGAGTAGTCCTTGCCTGGAGTATCAGTTTCAGAAAAGAACCCTGTGCCCAGACTTTAAGATCTGTTGCTGTCCTTGTGGAGCTCCTGTCTTCTCCCCAGGGATTACTATCTCTCCCTTCTTTCATAAGATTTCCTGTACTCTGCCCTACATTTGGCTATGACTCTCAACATCTGCCTCGATACCCTGCAGGGTAGAGCCTTTCAGAGGCCCTCTTTGGTAGGCTCTTGTACTGTTCCCTATTTTTTCCTTCCTTGGATGTCCATCCTCTTTGCGTTTCTGAATGGACATTGAGCATTTCTTTGTTTCTCTGCCATTCGATATTCCTCTATTGAGAATTCTCTGTTTAGGTCTGTACCCCATTTTTTAACTGGATTGCTTGATTTGTTTCTGTTTAACTTCTTGAGTTTTTTTTTTATATATACTGGATATTATCCCTCTGTCAGATAGAGGGTTGGTGAAGATTCTTTCCCAATATGTAGGCAGTCATTTTGTTTTGATGACTGTGTCTTTTGCTTTACAGAAGCTTTTCAGTTTCATGAGGTCACATTTATTGATTGTTGCTCTTAGAGTCTGTGCTGTTGGTGGTCTGTTCAGGAAATTATCTCCTGTGCCAATGAGTTTTAGGCTCTTTCCCACTTTTTCTTCTAACCCATTTAGTGTATCTGGTTTTACGTTGAGGTATTTGATCCACTTGGACTTCAGTTTTGTGCAGGGTGATTAATATGGATCTATTTCAGATTGTTCTACATGTAGACATTTAGTTTGACAAGCACTATTTTTTGAAGATGCTATCTTTTTTTTTCCATTGTATGGTTTTGACATCTTTGTCAAAGATCAGTTGTCCATAAGTGTGTGGGTTTATTTCTGGGTCTTCTGTTCGGTTCCACTGACATACCATTCTGTTTCTATGTCAGTACCATGCAGTTTTTATTACTGTTTCTATATAGTACAGCTTGAAATCTCGGATGGAGATACCTCCAAAAGATCTTTTATTTTAGAGGACTGTTTTATCAATTCTGGGTTTCTTGTTATTCCATATGAAGTTGAGAATTTTTCTTTCAAAGTCTGTAAATTATTGAGTTGGTAATTTTATGGGAATTGCATTGAATCTGTAGGTTGCTTTTGGTAAGATGGCCATTTTTACTATGTTAATCCTGCCAAGCCATGAGCATGGGAGATCTTTCCATCTTCTGCTATCTTCTTCTAATTCTTTCTTCACACACTGAATTTTTTTTTTCATTCAAGTCTTTGACTTGCTTGGTTAGGGTCATAAAAAGTACTTTCTGTCTTTTGTGGCAATTGTGAAGGGTGTTGTTTCCCTAATTTCTTTCTCAGCCCTTTTGTCTTTTATATACAGGAGGGCTACTGATTTTTTTTTTTTTTGAGTTAATTTTGTGTCCAGCCACTTTGCTGAAGGTATTTATCAGCTGTAGGAGTTCCCTGGTAGAATTTTTGGGGTCATTTGTTGGGAACCGTGACTCCATTGGCCTGCTTTGACATTTAAATCTCAGTGGAGAGATGGCTTTTAGGAGCCCTTAACTAATGGCAGAGTAGAACTTGCAAGTCCATCTCCTTTTGTTTGTGACAGCAGGTGGGATAGCTTGTGAGGGTCACACCTTTTTCTCAGGCTCCTTGTGCAAATTAACCTATTGTTCTGAGATGTTTTACTGGCTGAAAGTAACTCCTCACAAATAAAGAGGTCAGAGGGCTGGAGGCAGAGGAGGAGGCAGAGACTTGAGACTTGCTGCTGGCACTGCTTGCTGAAGCAGCCTGCCTTTTGCTGTGGCTGTTGAGTCTGGACCTTTAAAAAGTCTCCTGTGTGCTGTGTGTTTATTTTATTAATATTAATCCTCACTCCCAAGTCAAGAACTGTTGGACTCTGCTGGCTGGTTCCGGCAGTCATTTAGGTATACTATCATATTATCTGTAAATAGTGATACTTTGACTTCTTTCTTTCTGATGTGTATCCCCTTGATCTCTTTCAAATGTCTTTTTGCTCTCACAAGAACTTCACGAACTGTGTTGAAAAGATATCGCAATGTTGAGTAAAATACAGTCATTCAGAGTGAGGTAATCTAGAACACAAAAGACAAATATTAAATTTCTTTTCTTTTATGTGTGTATTAGTTTCTTAGCTATAATATTCAGATTTCAGTCCAAATAAAGGAAAACATTAGGTAGCTAGTATGGAACCAGGACAGAGGAGGAGATTTTCCAAGGGTTCAGCAATAAAAGAGTGTTACAAACTAAAAACTAGTTTCAAACGATTAAGGTGAGATGAGGATAGGATGGTAGGATAAGGATGAGTTATAAGGAAGGACAACTAAAAGCCTGTTTAAAAGCCACGTGAAACCTAGTAGTATAGATTAGAATATATACATACATATATGCAAGTATATATGTGTATATGCATACACACACATATGTATGAAATTTAAATGCAATCACCACTTAAAAGGATAGACAAGCCCAAACTAGACATCTCAAACCACCACGCAAAACATCCAATGGTAGGAATGGGTTCTATATTGTTGAGTCATGTGCCAAAGAGCTCCCATGGAACCCCCAAATATTCCTGGCTTTGGCAAGTTTATTGATTACACATATAAACTTAGAGTAAGTCATTATTGATGAAGATAGCAACTCAATTATGTCATTGAATATCGAGAAATCAAGCCACCTCAAGTAGAAACTTCATCACTATTGACTAGCATCCGTGGTACTGGAAGGTATTTAGTATAGTACTAGAGAAGAAAAGTAATCAATTTCACCAGACACAAAACTTACCCAGCTCTGTCGCCCAGCTGTGACAGATACCTTTCCATAAGAAAGGTATGTATTTTTTTATAAAACTCTGCTCAAGAAACTGGAAATCCATGTGAAAAACATATTTTGACAAACACCATAATACATAAATTTTAAAATGTATCATTTATTTATCTAAATATATGACCCCTAAATTCTAAAACAAAACATGCATCTTTGATTAGGAAAGTGAATCTTATTTTACATCCCCAAACTCAAATTAATATACATTGTATGAAAAATAATTTAAATAAAAGCTTCTACCTGAAAATTTTATAATTTAATTTTTATAGTTAAATAATCTTCCATTGTGTAAGATATTTCTATTATCCATATATCAGTCGATGGATATCTAGACTAGTTTGAGTTTGTAGAAGTTCTGAGTAGAGTAGCAATGAATATGAGTGAACAAGTATCTCTGTAGATGTAGAGGTCTTTAGTTATATGCCAAAGAAGGATATAGTTCTTGAGGAATATCACACTGATTTCCATAGAGGCTATGTTAGTTTGTGCTTCAGCAATGAAAAGGTATTCCTCATTCCCTGAATGCATGACTGCATGAATGGTCATTTGTTTGATTGATCTTGTCCATACTGACAGTGACAGGATAAAAATTTAGAGTAGATATTTCCCTGAAGGCTAAGGATCTGGAATACTTTAAAGTTTTCCCAGACATTACTGGCGCAGATGTTTTATATCAGGTTTAAGTTCCAAACTATGAGATGGGACATAAACCTGATACTGGCCAAGATTCTAAGGCTAGATAGGCTTTAGACCTAGGGGAAAGCCTACTACAATTATTCTGTTAAAAAACATAGGAATACAGTGAACCATAATAGCATATTGTTATACCCATAAAGAAGAGCTACACTCAACCATAATCAGAGTTGCTTTTTTTCCCCCCTGGAGAGGTTAATTAACAAAATAATATAAAACTGGCCAATGGCAGTGATCGACTTTGGAGAGCTCAGCTATAAATTAGATATATTTAGCATGACCCCCTCCTCTCAAAGTTCAAGGTCTATGCAGAAAATGAGGCCAGAGCAGAACTCTTTCAAGAGGAAAAAATGGTGAATGATCCCAAGGAAACATTTCCAGATACAATTAGGTATATACACATAGGAACTCAACAGAGACTCTGACAGCATGCACAAGGCCATCATAGGTTTGAAACAGAAAAAAAAAAAAATTCTCAGCACTGAAAAAGGGAAGTGGACAAAATATCCCACACTGATAAAAAAAAAAAAATGTATTTGCGATTGATGTCTTCTGTGAAAGAGAATAACAGTTTTCTCCAAAGGAGTGTTACTGTGTATGTCAACTGCAGAGTCCACACCTCAAAGTCACAAAATAAACTTCATTGCTTTCTTGTGAGATTCCTGTTTTTGTTCTGCTAGATCCGTTTATCTATCTATCTATCTATCTATCTATCTATCTATCTATCTATCTAT
>NW_026585686.1:9465518-9467307 GCF_907164565.1 Psammomys obesus
TATCTATCTATCTATCTATCTATCTATCTATCTATCTATCTATCTATCATCTATTTTATTTATTAACATTTTAACTTTTTTCTTAGTTTGTCTAAGCTGATTTTTGTCTTTTATTTTGTTGTTTGTTACTGTCATTTTTTCTTGACAGGGGTAAGTAGGGACAGAATATGAATATGAAGTTGGGTGGATATGGAATTGTGAAAGAATGGAATAAGTTGGAGGATGATGATAAAAATATAGTGTATAAAATATTTTTAATAAAATTAAAAATAATATAATATTTTCTAGGCTTAATGACTTTGAATTTTCATAGAAATTCAGTTATTCTAGTTTGATGTATTTGTAGCTTATAATTTCTGGACTAATTTGTGTAATTGTGTGGGAAAAATAACACTAGTTTATTCTAGTTACATATCAGATATTGCTACTATCCCATTGTTATTATCCTTTCTCATTGTTTTAACTATTGTTGATCCTTAGCATTTACATGTGTACATTAAAATTGTTTGCTAATTGAAACATAATGGATGTTTAATAATTTGACTGGTATTTGCTGACTGTGGAAGTCAATAGGGCATATGAGCTCAGATAATATCATAGCTATATGCTAGTTCCACAACTTTACAAGAGCTTTTTATTTTGTTATGCAGTGATTACACTAAATGCATAGTGTTTATCTTGAAATTTTCCTTTTCTTCATCAAATAATACTGTGAAGATTCTGTGTCAAAATAAATATAAAAGGATATATTCATTCCCCTATAGGCCTTATTATATTGGTGTCTCACTTAAGTAATAATAAACATTATTGTGTATGAACTCTAGATATGCCATTTTAAAGATTCCCTGTTTCTTTATGCAGGTCTGGATTGCTTACCACTTTTCTTCTTTCTGATGGGCTTCTTTTATTCATTCTTGAGGTTGCTTGAGATTTGCTCCACAGTATATCCTAAGGTCAAATTTATTTTGTCAATTTTGAAAGATACTTTTTTTATATAAAACCCTGTTTTGGCAGGTATATTTTATATTAGTTTCCTTGTAAATATAGTTCTTATCTTCATATAGTAACATCTATTGTTTTTCTTGCTTTCATACATGTAATTACATGACTGCATTGAAAATTTTCTTCTTCTGAAACCAATTGGGTAAGTAAAATTAAAGATAAATTCCTAGATATATATAAACAAGATCAAATTATTTAAAAAACTAACATCTGAAAAGTAATAAGCAATGAGATTAAATTAAAAATAAAAATCTCCCAACAAAATAAAACATAGGACCAGATGGCTTCCCTGGTGAATTCTATTGACATTTCCAAAATTAAATTCATTATGTGTAATAATGAATTTAAACTGAAGAGAAGTGAGCCTTATTGAATTCGTTATAACAAGTCAGGTTTTTATAATCCAGAAAACTACCTTTAAAAACAATTGCAAAGTGTTAAACCTAATGAACCCAGTTCCGAAATCCTCATCCCAAAGATTCAAGATGGTTCAACATACTAAAAGCCTAGCTATAATAAACTACACTTTTACTTCCTGTGACAAAATACATGAGAAAGACAATAAACAGATGCACTTGTTTACTCATCCATAGTTTAAAAAGCAAAAATGCCCATTATTACTGGGACATCTGGTAACTTTTCCTGTAGTGGGAAAACACAGCCTTGATTCTCCTCACCTTTCTGGATTAGGAAGGAAAAACAAGAGTAATGTTTAAACATTTCTTCTTCTTCTTCTTCTTCTTCTTCTTCTTCTTCTTCTTCTTCTTCTTCTTCTTCTTCTTCTTCT
>NW_026585686.1:9467317-9494392 GCF_907164565.1 Psammomys obesus
CTTCTTCTTCTTCTTCTTCTTCTTCTTCTTCTTCTTCTTCTTCTTCTACATAATTATTCAGATCAGGAGCCTGAGTCTATAGGACTGTGTTAACCATACAGACGCAAGTATTTCTTTATCCCTTAATCCTTTCTGAAATGTTCTTATAGTGGTACTCAAAATTGTACCTTATGGATACCCTAGGCATTTCTTAGATCAATCATGTTAACAATAAAACCACCCATCAATGTATTATATCACCTGCAAAGTAAGAGGTAAAATAATATCCATGCGATACAAACATATGACAAAATTCTAACATTTTTACATTATAAAAATGATAGCCATAAATTCTGAGCTCTGGGAGCCCTGAAGAGAATGATACCCCAACCAAAAACAATGTATGGAGAGGACCTAAAACTTAGAAGGAGCCCATAGACTCAGCCTCTAAGTAGGGTCCTAATAAGAGTAACAGGGACTTTCTCTGGCATGAACTCAGTGACTGGCTTTCTGATCACCTTCTCCTGCAGGGGAGCAGACTTGCAAGTCCACAGAGGAAGACAATGCTACCAGCTCTGATAAAACCTGAGAGCTAGGGTCAGATAGGAGGGGAAGAGGACCTCCACTATCAATGGATTAGGGGAGGTGCATAAAAGGAGAAGAAGGAGAGATGGTGGGAATGGGAGGAGACAAGGGATGGGCCATAGCAGGGACATAAATTGAGTAAATTGTAATTAATGATAACAAAAAACTCTGTAATAAAATAGAGAAAACCAAATATCCCACAACAGAACTAAATTTAAACAATATACACACAGCAATCAGCCCTAAAGAAGATCCGAAAAAGAAAACTCCAACCTAACCACATCATCAAATGTACCTAACAGATGTCTGCAGAATTTTTTACACCCCCCCCCCAAAAAAAAAGAGTATACCTTCTTCTCAGGACCTCACAGAACCTTCTCCAAAATTAACCATACACAAAGCAACCCTCAACAGATACAAGAATATTGAAATAATCCCTTGTATCCTGTGGGACCACCATGGCCTAAAACTAGAACTCAAAAATAAAGTAATATAAAAAGCCCATACATGAATTTAAACTAAACCACTCTCTACTCAACAAAAGCTGTGTCAGGAAATGAACAAAGACAGAAATTAAAGACTAGCTAGAATTCAATAAAAATGCAAACACAGCAAACCCAGACTTGTAAGATGCAAAGAAAGCAGTGCTAAGCAGAAAGTTCATAGCACTAAGTGCTTTATAAAGAAATTCAAGGAGAGCAACAGAACCAGAAGATTTGAACACAGGGGTCTTCCCAGAGACCCATACTCCAACCAAGTACCAGGCATGGAGATAATCTAGAACTCCTGTGCAGATGTAATCCATGGCAGTTTAGTGTCTAAGTAGGTTACATAGTAATGGGAAGAGGGACTGCCTCCAACACAGTCTGATAGGCCTGCTCTTTGATCACCTCCCCCTGAGGGGAGAGCAGTCTTACCAGGCCACAGAAGATGACAAAGCAGCCACTCAGGATGTGATCTGATAGACTAAGACCAGAAGGAAGGAGAGGAGGACCTCCCCTATCAGTGGACTTGGGGAGGGGCATGCTTGAAGAAAGGGGGAGAGTGGGATTGGGAGAGGAGGAGGGAGGGGCTTATGGGGGGATACAAAGTGAATAAAGTGTAAAAAAAACAAAACAAAACAAAAAAGAAATTCAAGACACCTCACAGAAGCAACTTAATGACACACCTAAAAATCCTGGGGTTGAGAAAAGAAGTAGACATGGCCAAGAGAAATAGATGGCTAAAGTAATCACACTCAGAGCTGAAAGTAATCCAATTAAAAAATGGGGTACAGAGCTAAACAGAGAATTCTCTGCAAAGGAATATCGAATGGCAGCGAAACGCTTAAAGAGATGCTCAACCTCATTAGCCATCAGGGAAATGCAAATCAAAACGACCCTAAGATTTCACCTTACACCCATCAGAATGGTTAAGATCAAAAACTCAAGAGACAATACATGCTGGAGAGGTTGTGGAGAAAGGGGAACCCTCCTTCACTGCTGGTGGGAATGTAAACTTGTACAACCACTCTGGAAAGCAATCTGGTGCTTTCTCAGACAACTAGGAATAGTGCTTCTCAAGATCCAGCTATACCACTCCTAGGCATATATCCAAAAGATTCTCAAGTACACAATAAGGACATTTGCTTAACCATGTTTGTAGCAGCCTTATTTGTAATAATCAGAAGCTGGAAACAGCCCCAGATGCCTCTCAGCGGAGGAATGGATGTACAAATTGTGGTATATCTACACAATGGAATATTACTCAGCAATAAAAAAACAAGGAAATCATGAAATTTGCAAGTAAATGGTGGGATCTGGAAAAGATCTTTCTGAGTGAGCTATCCCAGAAGCAGAAAGATGCACACGGTATATACTCACACATATAGACATAAAATATAGGATAAAACTAGTAAAATCTGTACATCTAAAGAAACTAATCAAGAGGGAGGACTCTTGCTAAAATGCTCAAATCCTATCCAGAAAGGCATAGAGAATGGACATCAGAAAAAAGAGAAAAGAGTGAACAAGTCAGGAGCCTGACACAGGGTCCTCTACAAAGCTCTGCCCTGCAGACTATCAATACAGATGCTGAGACTTATGGGCAACCTTTGGGCAGAGTGCAGGGAATCTTAGGAAAGAAGTGGGAAACAGTAAGATCTGGAGAGGACAGGAACTCCACAAGGAGAGCAACAGAACCAAAAAAATCTGAGCACAGGGGTCTTTCCTGAGACTAATACTCCAACAAAGGACTATGCATGGAGATAACCTAAGACCCCTGCACAGATGTAGCCCATGGCAGGTCAGTATCCATTGTAATAGGAACAGGGACTGTCTCTGACATGAACTGATTGGCCTGTTCTTTAATTACCTCCCCCTGAAGGGTAAGCAGCATTACCAGGCCACAGAAGAAGACAAGGCAGCCACTCCTGATGAGACCTAATTGACTAAGATCAAAAGGAAGGAAAAGAAGACTTCCCCTACCAGTGGACTTGGGGAGGGGCATGCATGCAGAGGGTGGAGGAAGGGAGGGATTGGGATAGGAGGAGGGAGGAAACCACAGGGGGGATAGAAAGTGAATAAAATTGTAATTAATAAAGAAAAAAAAATCAAAGAATCAAAGAATCCAAAAAAACAAGAGCTGGTGCTTTAAGAAAATTGACAAGACAGAAAACCCATTCGTCAAACTAACCAAAAGGCAGAGAGACACCATCCAAATAAATAAAATCAGAAATGAAAATGGAGACATTCATATCAGACCACATTGGTCTAAAACTAGACTTGAACAATAACAGATATAACCATAAGCCTACACAGACATGTAAACTTAACAACTCTCTACTCAACTGGGTAAGCAAGAAAATAAAGAAAGAAATTAAAGACTTCCTATAATTCATGAAAATGAAAGTATAACATCCTAACTTATGTGACACAATAAAAGCAGTGCTAAGAGGAAAGTTCATAGCACTCAATGTATCCATAAAGAAATTCAAGGCCTTTCATACAAGTAACTTAAAAGCACACATGAAATAACTAGCAAAAAAAAAAAAAAGAAAGAAAAGAAAAGAAAGGCAGACACACCCAAGAGAGTACACAACTCGAAATAATCAAACTCAAGGGTGAAATCAATGAATTAGAAACAAAGAGAATAATTCAAAGAAATAAAGAAACCAAAAGCTGGTTCTTTGAGAAAATCAACAAAATAGACAAGCCCCTAGACAAATTAATGAAAAGGCAGAGGGAAACTGTCCAAATCAACAAAATCAGCAATGAAAAGGGGACATAGCAATAGAAACTGAGAACATTCATAAAATCATTAACTCCTACTTTAAAAGTCTATATACAACAAAACTTGAAAATGTAAATGAAATGGACAGTTTTCTTGATAGATTCCATTTACCAAACCAGAATCAAGAACAGGAAAATAAATGAAATAGTCCCATATCTCCTCAGGAAATAGAAGCTGTCATCAAAAGTCTCTCATCCATAAAAAGCCCAGGGCCAGATGGTTTCTGCCCAGAATTCTATCAGACCTTCAAAGAAGAGATAACCGCAATTTCAAAGTATTCCACAAACTGGAAACAGAGGAACATTACCAAACTCATTCTACGATGTCACAGTCATGTTGATACCTAAACTGCACAAAATCACAACAAAGAAAGAGAATTTGAGACCTATCTCTCTTTTGAACATTGATGCAAAAATATGCACTAAAGTACACGCAACTGTAATCCAAGAACACATTAAAGATATCATCCACTATGACCAATAGATTTCATCCCAGGCATGCAGGGATGGTTCAACATTTGAAAATCTATCAATATAATCCATCATATAAACAAACTGAAAGACAAAAAAAAAAAAAAACAAAAAAAAACAACAACAACAAAACACAAGATCATGTCCTTAGGTGCTGAAAAGTATTTGACAAACCCCTATTTAAAATTTTGCTTAAAGTTTTGGAGAGAACAGGGTTACAAGGCACATACCTAAACATAGTAAAAGCAATATACAGCAAGCCTATAGTCAACATCAAACTAAACGGAGAGAAACTTAAATCAATCCTACTGAAATCAGGGACAAGACAAAGCTGCCTACTTTCTCCATATCTCTTCAACATAGTACTTGAACTCCTACCTAGAAAAATAAGACAACTAAAGGAAATCAAGAGAATACAAATCAAAAAGAAAAAAAAATCAAAGTATCAGTATTAGCATATGATACAATAGTATAGATGAGTGACCCCAATTCTACCAGAGAACTCTTTCAGCTGTTAAACCACTTCAGCAAAGTGTCTGAATACAAAATTATCTTTAAAAAAATCTGAAGAGCTCCTATATGCAAGAAAAATGTGGGCTGAAAAGAAATTTGGGAAACACTACCCTTCACAATAACCACAAATAACATGAAAGTGCCTTGGTGACTTCATGTAATCAAGGAAGTGAAATACATAGATGAAAAAAACTTCAAGTCTCTGAAGAAAGAAACTGAAGAAGATATCAGAAGCTGGGAAGATCTTCCATGTTCATGGATCTGTAAGATTAACATAGTAAAAATGGCCATCCTACCAAAAGTAATCTACAGATTCCATGCAATTCATATCAAACACCAACACAATTTCTTTGCAGACTTTGAAAAAAAACAATTCTGAATTTCATATATAAAAACAAAACTAACAAACAAACAAAAACCCAATCTGAATAACTAAAACAATCCTCTACAATAAAACATCTTCTGGAGGTACCTCCATCCCAGATCTCAAGGTGTACTATAGGGCAACAATATTAAAAACAGCATGGTACTAGCATAGAAACAAAATGGTAGATCGATGGAGTTGAATCAAAGACTCAGAAATGAACCCACATATCCACAGAAACCTAATTTTGGACAAAGAAGCCAAAATTGTACAACAGAAAAAAAGGTATTATATTCAACAAATGGTGTTGGTCTAACTAGATGTCTACATATATAATATTCAAATAGAGTCACATTCATCACTCAGCACAAAACTCAAGTACAAGTAGATGAAAGATCTCAACATAAAAGCAGACACACTAAATCTGTTAGAAGAAAAAGTGGCGAAGAGCCTTGAACTAATTGGCACAGGAGACAACTGCCTGGCTCTAAGTCAAAAGTACAGGCTCTAAGGTCAACAATCAATAAATGAGACCTCAAGAAACTGAAAAGCTTCTGTAAAGCAAAGGACACTGTCATCAGAACAAAAGGACAACCTACAGACTGGGTAAAGATCTTCAACAACCCTGTATCTTACCAAGGGATAATATCCAGAATATGTAAAGAACTCAAGAAGTTAAACACTAACAAATCAAGTAACCCAATTAAACCTGGAGTATAGACTAAACAGAATTATCTGTAGAGGAATATTGAATGGCAGAGAAACACTTAAAAATGTTATATGTCCTTAGTTATTGAAGATATGCAAATCAAAATGACTCTGAGTCCTCACCTCACACCCATCAGAATGGCTGTGATCAAAAACTCAAGGGATAATGCATGCTGGAGAGGTTGTGGAGAAAGGGAACCCTCCTCAATTGCTGGTGGCAACACAACCTTGTACAACCACTTTGAAAATCAATCTGGCACTTTCTCAGAAAATTGGGAATAGCACTACCTTAAGATCCAGCTATTCCACTACTGGGCTTATTATACCCAAAAGATGCCCCACTGTTCAATAAGGACATTTGCTCAACTATGTTCATAGAAGCTTTATTTGAAATAGCCAGAATCTAGAAACAACCTAGCTGTTCCTCAGTAGAAGAATGGACACAGATAGGGTGGTGCATTTACACATGGACTACTACTCAGCAATTCAAAACAAGGAAATCATGAAATTTGCAGGCAAATGGTGGGAACTAGAAAAGATCATCCTGAGTAAGGTAATCCAGGAAAAGAAAGACACACATGGTATACACTCACTTATAAGTGGATTTTAGACATATAGTATGTATAAGATAAACATACTCCAATCTGTACACCTAAAGTAGTTAAGCAGGAAGTAGTACCCTGAGGAAGATGCTCAATCCTTATTCACAAAGGGAAACAAGATAGACTTTGGAAGAGGAAAAAAAACAGGGATCAGGACTGGAGCCTACCACAGAGGGCCTTTGAAAGACTGCCCAGCAGGGTATTGGAGCATATACTGAGACTCATATCCAAACTTTGGGCTGAGTAAGGGAAACCCTTCTCCATTGCTGTTGGAATATAAACTGTACACCAGCTTTTGAAATCAATCTGGTACTTTTTCAGAAAACTGAGAATAGCATTACCTCAAGACCCAGCTATATCACTCCAGGGCATATATCAGGAAGATGCTCACCCATACTACAAGGACATTTGCTCAATTACGATCATAGTATCTCTATTTGTAAAGCAGATTCTGGAGACAAGCTAGATGTCCTTCAACCAAAGAATGGGTGAATAAATTGTGGTACATTGACACAACGGAATACTACCTAGCTATCAAAAACAAGGAAATCATGAAATTTGCAGCCTTGTTGTATGGAGACTTTCAGAGGGCCACTGTAGTAGGCTACCATACTGTTACCTCTCTTTCACAGCTTCTGGTGTTTATCCTGTTTGCCATTCAGAATGAGATTTAAGCATCCTCCCTAGGGCCCTCCTTAGTGTTTAGCTTCTTTATATCTATAGATTTTAGTACTGCTATCCTATATTATAAGGGTAAAATCCTCTTATAAGTGAGGGCATACCATATGTTTCTTTCTGGTTTGGGGTTACCTCACTCAGGATGATATTTTCTAGTTCCATCTATTTGCCTGAAAATGTCATGGTTTATATATTTTTAATAGCTGGGCATCATTCATTTGTAAATGTGGCACATTTTTTCTATCCATTTCTTCACTGAGGGACATCTATATTGTTTCCAATTTCTGCCGATTAAAAATAGAGCTGTTATGAACATAGTTGATCAAATGTCTGTACTGCATAGTTGGGCATCTTTTGGGTATAAGCCCAGGAGTGGCATAGCTGGATCTTGTATAATGCTATTTCAAACTTTATGAAAAAGCACCAGATTGATTTCTAAAGTGGTTGTAAAAGTGTACTCCCACTACTATATGAATAAGGGTATCTCTTTTTCCACACCCTCTTCAGCATGTGTTGTCATGTGAGTTTTTGATCTTAGACATTCTGGTTTGTGTAAGATGGAATCTCAGAGTTGTTTATTATGCATTTCCTTGATGACAAAGAATTTTGAGCATTTCTTTAAGTGTTTCTCTGTCATTCGATATTGCTCTGTTGAGAATTTTCCATATTTGTAAAGGAAACATTAGTGAAACTTAAATCACGCATAGATCCCCACACATAAGTAATGGGAGACTTCATCACTCCACTCTCATCAAAAGACAGGTCAAAGAAACAGAAACTAAACAATAAGAAAATGACACTAATAGATGCCATGACCTAACAAACATCTACAGAACTTTTCATCCAAACACCAAAGAATTTATCTTCTTCTTAGCACCTCATAGAACTTTCTCCAAAATAAACCACATAGTTGGTCACAAAGCAAGCCTCAAAAGATACAAGATGACTGAAATAATCCCTTGTATCCTATCTGACCTCCATGGAATAAAACTGGACCTCAAAAACAACAGAAATAGCAAAAAGCCTATACACACATGGAAAGTGAACAACTAGCTACTCAATGACACTTGGGTCAGGGGAGAAATATAGAAAGAAATCAAAGATTTCCTAGAATTCATTGAAAATGAAGACACAATATACCCAAACTCATGAGACACAATGAAAGCAATGCTAAGAGGAAAATTCATAACACTAAGTTCCTTCTAGAAGAAATTTGAAACATCTCATACAAGCAACTTAGTGGCTAACCTGAAAGCTCTAGAAAAAAAGAAGAAGATATACCCAAGAGGAGCAGATGGCTGGAAATAATCAAATTCAGGGCTGAAACCAATCAATTAGAAACTAATAAAACAATTCAAAGAATCAGTGAAACCAAGAGCTGGTTCTTTGAGAAAATCAACAAGATAATCAAACCATAAGCCAAACTAGCTAAAAGGCAGAGAGACAGCATCCAAATAAAAAAAAAAAATCAGAAATGAAAAAGGGGAAATAACAAAAGACACTGAGGAAATCTAAACATTTATTAGTTCTTACTTCAAAAGCCTATTTGTCACACAATTTGAAAATATAAATGAAATGAACAATTTTCTTGATTGATTCCATTTACCAAAGCTGAATCAAGACCAGGTAAATCAATTAAATAGTACTATATCTCCTAAGGAAATAGAAGGTACCATCAAAATCTTCCATCCAAAAAAAGCCCAGGGCCAGATAGTTTCAGCGCAGAATTCTACCAGACCATCAAAGAAGAGCTAACTCCAATTCTCTTCAAACTATTCCACAAAATAGAAACAGAAGGAACATTAAAAAACTCATTCTATGAAACCACAGTAACCATGATACCTATACCACACAAAGACCCAACAAAGAAAGATAATTTCAGAAAACTCTCTGTTATGAACATTGATGCAAAAATACTCAATAAAATACAAACCAAATACAAGAAAACATCAAAGATACTATCCAACATGAACAAGTAGGCTTCATCCCAGGTGTGCAGGAGTGGCTCAATATACAGAAATAGATCAATATTATCCACCATATAAACAAACAGAAAGAAAAAGACCACATGATCATCTCCTTAGATTCTGAAAAAGCATTCGATAAAATCCAACACCCATTCATGTTTAAAGTTTTGGAGAGATCAGGACGACAAGACACATACCTAAATATAGTAAAGGCAGTATACTGCAAGTCTATAGCCAACGTCAAACTGAATGGAAAGAAACTTAAAGCAATCCCACTGAAATCAGGGACAAGACAAGGCTGCCCACTCTTTCCATACCTATTCAACATAGTACTTGAAGTCCTTGCTAGAGCAATACGATAATTAAAGGAGATCAAGGGGATTTAGTTTGGAAAGAAAGAAGTCAAAGTGTCAGTATGTGTAGATGATTTGACAGTATACATGAATGACCCCAAAAATTCTACCAGGGAACTCCTGCAGCTCAATCAAGTGGCTGGATACAAAATCAACTAAAAAATAAATTAGTAGCCCTTTGTATACAAAAGACAAATGGGATGACAAAGAAATTAGGGAAACAAAACCCTTCGCAATAGCCACAAAGGACATAAAGTACCTTGGAGTAACTCTAACCATAAAGGCAAAATTTTGTATTTAAAAAAAAAAATCAGTCTCTGAAGAAAGAAATAAAAGATATAAGAAGATGGGAAGAACCCCCATGCTCATGGATCAGTAAGATTAACTTAGTGAAAAAGGCCACCTTATCTAATGCAATCTACAGATTCCATGCAATTGCCATCAAATTTCCAACACAATTCTTTACAGACCTAGAAAGAAAAATTCTCAACTTCATATGGAAAAACAAAGAACCTAGAATTGCTAAAACAATCCTCTACAATAAAAGATCTTCTAGAGGATTCTCCATCCCTCATCTCAAGCTGTACACTAGAGCAACAGTAATAAAAACTGAATGATATTGGCATAAAAACTGAATAGTGGATGAACAGACTTGAATAGAAGACCTAGAAATAAACCCACAGTTATGGATATCTGATTTTTGAAAATGATGCCAAACCCATTCAATGGAAAAAGGTAGCATCTTCAACAAATGGTCTACTTGGATGTCTACAAGTAGAAAAATGCAAATATATCCATACTTATCACCATGTACAAAACTAAAATATAAAACACACTAAACTTTTTAGAAGAAAAAGTGTGGAAGAAAGTTGAAATCATTGGCACAGGAAACAACTGCCTGAAAAGAACACCAACAGCACAAGCTCTAAGATCAACAATCAATAAATGGAACCTCGTGAAACTGAAAACCTTATGTAAAGCAAAGGACACTGTCATCAGAACAAAATTATAGCCTAGAGGCTGGAAAAGGATCCTCACCAATCCTATATATAGCAGAGGGCAAATATCTAGAATATATAAAGAATTTAAGAAGTTAAACACCAACAAATTAAGTAATCCAATTAAAAATGGGGATTTTTGAACTGTCCCCAGCCCCGAGGGAGGAGGAGCCTTGCTAGGCCACAAAGGAGGACATTGCAGCCAGTTCTGATGAGACCTGATAAATTAGGGTCAAATGGAAGGGGAGGAGGCCCTCTTCTATCAATGGACTTAGAGAGGGGCAGTGAGGAAATGAGGGAGGGAGGGTAGGATTGGAAGGGAATGAGGGAAGAGGGCTACAGTTGGGATACAAACTAAATAACCTGTAATTAATATAAAAAATCAAATTATAAATAAAAAAACATGGGGTACAGAGCCAAACAGAATTCAAAATAGAGAAATATCAAATGGCAGAGAAACACTTAAAGAAATGCTCAATGTCCTTAGTTATCAGGGAAATGTAAATCAAAACTACCCTGAGATTTCACCTTACATCCTTCAGAATGGCTAAGATCAGAAACTCCAGTGAGAACATATGCTGAAGAAAATGTCGAGAAAGGGGAACCCTTGTCCATTGCTGGTGTGAATGTGAACTTGTACAACCACTTTGAAAATCAATCTGGTGCTTTCTCAGACAATTAGGAATAGTGTTACCTCAAGATCCAGCTATACCACTTCTAGCCATATATCCAAAAGTTGCTCATGTATACAAAAAGGACTTTGGCTCAGTCATGTTTGTAGTAACTTCATCTGCAATTGCCAGAATCTGGAAACAACCCAGATGTCCCTCAGTTGAGGACTGCATACAGAAATTGTGGTACATTTACAAAATGGAATACTACTCAGCAATTCAAAACAAGGACATAATGAAATTTGCAGGCAAGTGGTGGGATCTAGAAAAGATCATTCTGAGTGAGGTATCCCAGAAATAGAAAGACACACACAGTATATATTCACTTATAAGTGGATATTAGACATATAATATAGGATAATCATACTAAAATATGTACCCCTAAAAAAGCTAATCAAGAAGGAGGACCCTGGGTAAGATGATCAATCCTCACTCAGAAAGACAAATGGGATGGACATAGGAAGGAGAAAACTGGGAACAGTACAGGAGCCTACCATTTTTGGCCTCTGAAAGACTCTACTCAGCAGGGTATCAAAACATGTTCTGAGACTCATAGTTAAATTTTGGGCAGAGTGCAGAGACTCTTATGAGTGAAGGGGGAGATAGAAAGACATGGAAGGCACAGGAGCTCCACAAGGAGAGCAACAGAACCAAAAATATGGACACAAGTGTCTTTTGTGAGACTGATACTCCAAAGAAGAACCATGCATGGAGATTATCTAGAACCCCTACACAGATGTAGCCACAGGTAGCTCAGTGTCCAAGAGTGTTCCCCAGTAATAGGAACAGGGACTGTCTCTGACATGAACTCATGGGCTGGCTCTTTGAGCACCTCCACCTAAGCGGGGAGCAGCCTTACCAGTCACAAGAGGAAGATAAAGAAGCCAGTGCTGATGAGATCTGATAGACTAGGGTCAGATGGAAGGGGAGGAGGACCTCCCCTATCATTGGACTGGGGGAGGGGCATGAGAGGAGAAGAAGAATTGAGGGTGGGATTGGGAGGGAATGGTGAGGGGTGCTACAGCTGGGATACAAAGTGACTAAACTGTTATTAATAAAAATTAAATTAAAATTAAAAAATGAAAAAATACTACTCTAGATGAGAAAATATTTTCAAACTGCCTATGTGGTAGGTTGTGAATATACAAAATTACTGTAAAGTACAAATTTCAGCAGGAAATTATGGAAAACCTATTTAAAATTTCAGTTGCCTTTTTTGTTTCAGATCAAACATGTATATCATCAACAGGTATATGAAATAGTATTCATCATCTCTCACCATCAGGCAAATAAAAATCTAAGCTACAACAAAAGATCACCAAACATATTTGTTCACAGCTTTTATCCAAAGGCCCAAAGATCACAAGCATTTTAAGAGTGTGGAGAGAAACCGAAATGAAACAAAACAAAACCCCGCTTAAACATCAACTTGCTATGGAAAACATTTTGAGATGCTTCAAATAATGAAATATATGTAACATAAAATTCTATTTCGAAGAACACAGGCAAAGGAAATGGAGCGAGTTGGCATCTCTAGGAGACACATTCACTAATTTTTTTCTTGTAGCAACTTTCAGAAACATGTGACAAGGAAATTATCCAAGACTGGCACAAAGAGAAACAAGTTAATGAGGGAAATGAAGTACCTCCATAAACATGTAGTAGAATATTTTCTAAATATAAAGGAAAGCACCCTATTATTATAAAATAGCAACCCAGAAAAGAGTAAGCTACATTAAATTAGCCCAATAGAAGATCCACATGTGATATTGATAAAGGCAAATTCAGAAACAGAATAATGGAGGCAGGAATAGAAATATTTGCTCTTAGTATACAAATATAACTAATTTGTAATGATGCCTTTTAATCTTTTTAAACTGTTTCTCAGCCATTTGTTTTTCATGATAAGTCTTTTGTTCTGAATTTGTCATTTATTTATTTGTTTATTTACTTGCTTACTTCTTTTTTTTAAATTTATTTAAATCCTGATATTTGCCTGAGGCCTTGTCCTCTCCCAGACCCACCCAACCTCCACTCTTCCTTATTCCTCAGAAAATGGGAGTCCCTTTTCCTATCCAACCAGCTCAGCAAGTTGCATCAGAACTGAGTGAGTGAGTTCTCTTTCCATATGCCTTGGCAAGGCAACCCAGCCCGGGTGAAGTGATCAAAATGCTGGCAAGAGAGTCCATGTCAGATTCCTGCTTTCCTTAATAGGAAGCCCACACTGTTTTTAAATTATGTTATTTGTAATGTTGACAGTGAGTTGTTTGAGTTCTTTGCATATTCTAGATACTAATCTTCAGACAGATATCACTTACTGATGTCATTGAGATATTATATCATAGAGAATCAAGTAAGTGTCCAACTAGAAACTTCTTCCCTATTGACTAGCAATCACAACCCTGAAAATTACTATACATAATCATAGTAATGAGTCATTAATCTCACCAATCTATGTAATCTGTAAGCAACAAAAGTGACCTTCCTTTAAAATATATTGATATAATGGTGGCAAAGTGTTTTGGGGATAGCCAAACATAATTTTTAATTAAATTGTTATTTTTTATATTAATTACAGTTTATTCACTTTGTATCCCAGCTGTAGCCCCCCTCCAATCCCTTCCCATCCCCCCTCCTTCCCTCATCTCGTCCTGTGCCCCTCTCCAAGTCCAATGTTGGGGAGGTCCTCCTCCCCTTCCATATGATCCTAGGTTGTCAGGTCTCATCAGAGCTGGCTGCATTGTCCTCCTCTGTGGCCTGGCAAGGCTGCTACCCCCCTCAGGTGGAAGTGATCAAAAAGCTAGCCACTGAGTTCATATCAGAGACAGTCCTTGTTCCACTTGCTAGGGTACCCACTTGGGTACTGAGCTACCATGAGCTACATCTGAGCAAGGGTTCTAGGTTATGTCCATGAATGGTCCTTCGTTGGAGAAACAGTCTCATAAAAGAGCCCTATGCCCAGATATTTTGGTTCTGTTGTTCTCCTTTTGGAGCTCCTGTCCTCTTCAGGTCTTATTATCTCCAACTTCTTTCATAAGATCCCCTGAACTCTGCCCAAAGTTTGGTTATGGGTCTCAGCATCTACTTTGATACACTGCTAGGTAGAGTCTTTCAGAGGCTAAACATATTTTTATGAGAAGGAACCAATGCCTGACACTGTCAGTGAGAACACAAAACTGAAGCTTTATATGTCATAACTCTTAGAGGAAATTCTAAGGTTTTATGCCATGAGTATGCTTTAGACTATTCCCAATTATACTTTCATAAATAAGAAAAAGTAATTTTATCTTTAGCAATGTTTGATTGTATTGTTTTCTTTATCCCTTGTATTTTTTTTTTAACCTAGCTTTTGTTTTCTTTGTAGATTGTCATGTCCGTTATCTCCTTGTATTTATTTTTTTGTGGGCTTAAATACATGTCAACTATAACATATATTAAGGAAACTGAGTCTTAACATTGGCTCTGATTCATTGTTTCCAGTCACCATGTCAAGTACTAAAGAGTATTGGTAGATATTAAAAGAAAATTTGCTATGAAGCTTTTCTAGGTTCTAAAGCTCAGACACTTGTATTTAGAAAAAAAAATCTGTTTCCTATAAACCCTTTGTAAAATCATTCCTTCATTTAATATTGTCTTATATGTATATATAAAAGAAGTAGAATGAATGCTTTTAAATAATTCTCAAGTAATCTGTGAAAAAAAGACAGCATCATAATGTGTGAAGTTCAATATTTATACTTAAATCTGAAGTTATGTATTTCTAGAATTATTTAACTATATCATTATTTAATTTCCATTACCTTTTTATTATTTTACTTAAAAATAAAGAGACACATTAGAGGGTAACAATATGTTTATTAGTTTTTTTCTTTATTTTAGAACAATTAAGCTGTTTACTCAGAAATAGAAATTGGTATTTCATTTTTTTGAGATTTTTTCATTTATTTATTTTATTCACTTTACATTCTTGTAGTCCCTTCCCTCCTCCCCTCCAAGTCCCATCCTCTCTTCCTCCTCCCCTTTTCCTAAAAAAAAAAAAAAAAAAAGACAAAAAAAACAGCAACAACAACAAAAAAAAAGGGAGCTCTATTTCCCATCCATCCCAGCTCATGAAGTTGCATCAGGACTGATTGTTTCTTCCCCTGTGGGCTGTCAAGGCAGTCCCGCCAGGGGAAAGTGATGTAAAAGCTAGCAAGTGAGTCTGTGTGCTGTGCTTGAAGCCCAAGATGCCCATCTGCTCTAGTGTTGTCACACCTTTAATCTTTTTTTATTATTTTATTTTATTTTTATTTATTAATTACACTTTATTCACTTTGTATCCCCCCGTGGTTTCCTCCCTCCTCCTGTCCCAATTCCTCCCTTCGTCCACCCTCTGCATGCATGCTCCTCCACAAGTCCACTGATAGGGGAGGTCTTCTTTTCCTTCCTTCTGATCCTAGTCAATTAGGTCTCATCAGGAGTGGCTGCATTGTCATATTCTGTGGCCTGGTAATGCTGCTTCCCCCCTGTAATTAAAGTACAGGCCAATCAGTTCATGTCAGAGACAGTCTCTGTTCCTATCACAATGGAACCCACTTGGATACTGAACTGCCATGGGCTACATCTGTGCAAGGGTCTTGGGTTATCTCCATGCATAGTCCTTGGTTGGAATATCAGTCTCAGGAAAGACCCCATGTGCTCAGATTTTTTGGTTCTGTTCCTCTCCTTGTGGAGTTCCTGTTCTCTCCGGATCTTACTGTTTCCCACTTCTTTGTTAAGATTCCCTGCACTCTGCCCAAATGTTGCCCATACATCTCAGTATGTACATTGATAGTCTGCAGGGCAGAGCTTTTTAGAGGTCCTCTGTGTCAGGCTCCTGACTTATTCCCTCTTTTCTCCTTCTGATGTCCAGCCTCTTTGTCTTTCTGGATAGGAATTGAGCATTTTAGCAAGAGTCCTTCCTCTTGATTAGTTTCTTTAGGTGTACAGATTTTAGTAGGTTTATCCTATATTATATGTCTATATGAGTGAGTATATACCGTGTGCATTCCTCTGCTTCTGGGATAGCTCACTCAGGATGATCTTTTCCAGATCCCACCATTTACCTGCAAATATTAGTTTTTTTTCCAATATTAGTAAATATTGGAAAAAATATTTTTTTCTAATATTAGTAAATATTAGTTACTAAGTCAGTAGCTTTTAACTATTCCTTCGCATAAATAAAAATCTGATAGGGTTTCCATGAAAATGTTCATTTGAAATTTCTGTTTTCTAGCTGAACTGACATCTGGGCTAGAGCATTAACTGCTAAAAATGATTGACATACTGAATTCCCAGAGTTGGCTTTTCTTTGGGTGACCCACTAAGCTTGTCAGCTATAGGAACTTATTTCAAGCTATGAAATAAGTGTCTATAACTTCCTGAGAGAGGAAGCACTGGTCCCTTGAACAATAAAGCTTTAACACAAAAATTAGACACTAAAATTGATTGATATGGGGATTTTTAAAGTGTTTTGAAGTCATTGCTAATATATCAAAGCTAACAATAATTCATCTTTCATGATGGATAAATACAGAGCTTACCTCTTGATCAGAGCAATTTCAAATATTTGGCCTGAGTTCATAATTACATGGTCTATTACATTTTTTTAAAATTTTTTATTTAACTTTTATTAATTACACTTTTTTCATTTTGTATCCCCCCATAAACCCCTCCCTCCTCCCCTCCCGGTTCCAACTCCCCCCCCCCTTCTGCATGCATGCCCCTCTCCAAGTCCACTGATAGGGGAGGTCCTCCTCTCCTTCTTTCTGATCTTAGTCTATCAGTTCTCATCAGAAGTGGCTGCATTGTCAGGGTTCTAGGTTATCTCCATGAATAGTCCTTGGTTGGAGTATGAGTCTCTGGGAAGTTCACTGTGTTCAAATTTTCTTGTTCTGTTGCTCTCCTTTTAGAGTTCCTGTCCTCTCCAGCTCTTACTATTTCCCAGTTCTTACATAAAATACCATTCACTCTGCCCAACAGTTGGCCATCAGGCTCAGCATCTGCTTTGACAAACTGCAGGGCAGAGGCATTCAGAGGCCCTCTGTAGCAGGTTCCTAGTAGATTGTTTCCTGTTTTCTTTTTCTTCTGATGTCCATCCTCTTTGCCTTTAAGGATGGGTATTGAACATTTTAGTTAGAGTCTTCTCTTTGGCTTAGTTTGTTTAGATGTACAGATTTTAGTGGGTTCATTCTATGTTTTATGTTTATATGAGTGAATATATACCATGTGTGTCTTTTTGCTACTGGGACAACTCACTCAGGATGATCCTTTCCAGGTCCCACCATTTACCTGAAAAGTTCATGATGTCCTTATTTTTCATTTCTGAGTAATACTCCATTGTATACATGTACCACAGTTTCTGCATACATTCTTCAATTGAGGGGCATCTGGGCTGTTTCCAGCTTCTGGCTATTACAAATAAAGCTGCTGAAAACATGGTTGAGCAAATGTCCTTTTTCTGTACTTGAGCCTCATTTGGATATATGCCTAGGAGTGGTATGGCTGGATCTTGAGAAGCGCTATTCCTAGTTGTCTGAGAAAGAGCCAGATTGATTTCCAAAGTAGTTGTAGAAGTGTACATTCCCACCAGCAGTGGAGAAGGGTTCCCCTTTCTCCACAACCTCTCCAGCATGTGTTGTCCCTTGAGTTTTTCTTTTTTTTTTTTTTTTACAGTTCTTTTTAATTTATTACTTAGAGTTAGCGTGAGAACTTACAATATTCAATATTATTGTCAAAATTTCAGGACAGAAGTTAAAGAACCTATATAATATTTTTTTAAAATTTTTATTTATTTTTTTATTTTTTTCTTTTTAGTTACATTTTGTTAACTCTGTGTCCCAGCTGTATCCCGCTCCCTCATTCCCTCCCCAACCCCACACTCCCTCCCTGGAGGAGCAGTCTGTTAGGCCACAGAGGAGGACTTTGCAGCCAGCCCTGAAGATACCTGATAAAACAGGGTCAGATGAAAGGGGAGGAGGTCCTCCCCTTGAGTTTTTCATCTTGGCCATTCTGATGGGTGTAAGGTGAAATCTCAGGGTTGTTTTGATTTGCATTTCCCTAATGGCTAATGAGGTTGAGCATTTCTTTAAGTGCTTCTCTGCCATTTGATATTGCTCTGCAGAGAATTCTCTTTTTAGCTCTGTTCCCATTTTTTAAGTGGATTACTTGTTTTGCTGCTTTTCAGCTTCTTTAGTTCTTTATATATACTGGATATGAGTCCTCTGTCAGATAAAGGGTTGGTGATGATTCTTTCCCAATCTGTAGGCAATTGCTTTGTCTATTACGTTTTAAGTCAATAAGAGGCAATCACAACGGTCCAAGAAATGCATATGTCACTTAAATGTATTTTTTTTTTTTAGATGCTGTAAAGTATGTTTTTGTAGACTATTAAGATATTTATATTCGGGGGGGCCAAGATGGTGGTGCGGGGAGAACACTGTGTCTGAGAAGCGGGACAGGGACAACACTGTCTGTGCAGTGACCAGGAGACTGAACTCTGGGCCCTAAACCTACAGCGATCATGTTTCCCAGGTGAGGGGAGGCTCCCACAGCATGGGAATTGGTCAGGTCCACTCTCGGCTGCACAGCCAGAACCTGGAAGAGATCCTGGGTAACATGGACTTCGGGTCTCTGTGCTGGAGCCGTAAGCCCGCCTGTCCCTATCACTTTCCCAGGCTGATTGGTGGGCACAAGGGTGCCAGAGAGTGCGAGTCCCAGTCGCAAGGAAACCCCATGAGGAAGGAAAGTTGCTAGATTGATCACGGGTCACCCAGTCTTTCCCTGGAAGGTATCACTGACCTTGGGTACCTGCCACTATCACAACTGAGCTCCCGCTGCGCGCAGAGAGCAGCTGTGCGCCCAGCTCAAAAGCCCTACCCCCTCTTCAAAGGAGGCAGGAGGTGGCCAGCAGAATCTGTCACAGACCACATTGTCTGTACCCCAACCCAAGATCGGGGCTGAGAAAATCCAATCCTTTCGGTCACTCCCCCACACGCCTCCATAACCCTACTGTGGCAGAGCAGAAGGATAAAGAGGCGCACCGTGGCTTCACAGTGCCGGGACCCCAGTGTTGCCAGCTTCTCCTAGCACAAACTTCAGCTCGGGATCTGGGACTGTGGTCATTCAACACATCTTGAGACTCTCCTGGGTCCAGCACAATAAGGTCTAGCACCAAGTCCTATCACCGGCGCCCCCCCCCCCCACCACCACCACTGGCAGAGAAACCCAGGCTCAGGATTGGACTGAGAACTCCCAACTCCTTCTGGCACTCCCCTGAGAGCATCGCCATAAGCTTGCCCTAACGGAGGGGAAGGTCAGACGGGAAGGACAGAGAAGCAGCCTGCCACAGGACACAGCACCCCCTCTCCAGCACACCCAGTGGCCCCTAGAAGAGAAACTAAAGCTCTGGATCTGAGGATACTCAACCCTACCTGGTACTCTCTCGGGATCAGCAAACATAGGTTCTTCCATCAGGCTGCTTCTGGCAGAGAGATCTGGGCCTGGGATCTGGGATTGAGAACACTCAACCTAACTCTTTCCCTTGCTACCCCAGGACCAGTCAACATAACCCCCTCATGGCAGAGGGAAAGGACAGAGAGGCAGCACAAAGGAAAGGTGGATACCGAGTCCTGCGGCCACAGTGCCACAGATCTGACTGTTAGCCTACTCGTGTATTTTTCGCAGCAGGAGCAAATCAGAGAGTAGAGAGCAAGGGGAACCCCTGTGCATTAAAATTGGTCCTGCAAGAGAATGAGTGAGCCTTTTAGGGAGAGTTTGCCCCAGACCCAGAGCTTCTCCACAGAAGCAACCAGACCAGATACCTGCCACTCACACCCCTAGTGTGGGCATCATAGGGATTCTTGGGTTAGCTACCCTAACGTTGAAGCCTCTGCGTTGTGGGTCCACCAGTGTAATCCAGGCAAACAATCCCTGAATCTCAGACAGAACTGCGTAATACTGGCCTGCAGGCCACTGCAATAGTCAGAGAATCCGTGCATGCACACTGCACCTGCTAAAAGTGCATGCAAGTAGCGCCAGCATCACATTCAAAGGAATACAAGCAATAAAACTCAGTAACACCGAAACCCCACATGAAAAGTAAGCAACAATTCTTGGTCACTAGTAATTATCAACATCAACAGACTCAACTCCCCAATAAAAAGACACAGACTAACAGAATGGTTGCGGAAACAGGATCCATCATTCTGTTCCATCCAAGAAACACACCTATGCAACAAAGATAAACACCACCTCAGAGTAAAGGGCAGAAAAAAGGTTTTTAAGCAAATGGTTCCAGAAAACAAGCTGGAGTAGCCATCCTAATATCTAATAAAATAGACTTTCAACCCAAGTTAATCAAAAAAGATAAGGAGGGCCACTGTATTTTCATCAAAGGAAAAATCCACAAAGAGGACATCACAATTTTGAGTATTTATGCCCCAAATACAAGAGCACCTGCATTCGTAAATTAAACATTATTAAAGCTTAAATCACACATTGATATAATTCCTTAATAGTGGGAGACATCAACACTCCACTCTCACCAAGGGACAGATCAACTAGACAGAAAACAAATAGGGAAATAAAAACACTTACAGAGTCCCTAAATCAAATGGACCTAATAGACGTCTACAGATATTTTTATCCCAACTCAAAAGAGTCTACCTTCTTTTCAGCACCTCATGGAACCTTCTCCAAAATAGACCATATAGTTGATCATAAAGCAAGCCTCAACAGATACAAAAAGATTGAAATAATTCCTTGTATTCTATCTGACCACCATGGACTAAAGCTGGACCTCAACAAGAGAAATAACAAAAAGCCGACAGGTACATGGAAACTGAACAACTTGCTACTCAATGACAGCTGGGTTAAAGAAGAAAGAAATAAAGAAAGAAATTAAAGACTTCCTAGAATTCAATGAAAATGAAGGCACAACATACCCAAATTTATGGGACACATTGAAAGCAGTGCTCAGAGGAAAATTTATAGCACTAAGTGTCTGCAAGGAGAAATTTGTAACATCACATATAAACAACTTAATGGCCCAAATGAAAACCTAAGGAAAAAAAAGAAGCAAATACCCCCAAGAGGAGCAGACGGCTGGAAATAATCAAACTCAGGGCTAAAATCAATCAGTTAGAAACAAATAAAACTATTCAAAGAATCAATGAAAGAAAAAGCCGGTTCTTCGAGAAAATCAACAAGATAGACAAACATTTAGCCAAACTAACTAAAAAGCAGAGAGAATCTATCGAAATCAGCAAAATCAGAAATGAAAAGGTTGACATAACTACAGACTCTGAGTTAATTCAAACAATCATTAGGTCACACTACAAAAGCCTATATGCCCCAAAAATTTTGCAGCCATCCCTAAAGATACCTGATAAAACAGGGTCAAATGAAAGGGGAGGAGGTCCTCCCCTATCAGTGGACTTGGAAAAGGGCAGGGAGGAGACCAGGGAGGGAGTGTGGGGTTGGGGAGGGAATGAGGGAGCGGGATACAGCTGGGACACAGAGTTAACAAAATGTAGCTAAAAAGAAAAATAAAATTAAAAAAAAAAGAAAATATATTTAAAAAAAAAAAAAAGAAAATCTAAATGAAATGGACAATTTTCTTGATAGATTCCATCTTCCAACATTAAGTCAAAATCAGGTAGAAAGACTGAATAGCCCTATATCCCCCAAGGAAATTGAAGCAGTCATTCACAGTCTCCCCTCCAAAAAAAGCCCTGGGCCAGATAGTTTCAGCACGGAATTCTACCAGACCTTCAAAGAAGTGCTAACACCAATTATCCTCAAACTATTCCACAAAATAGAAACAGAAGGTACATTACCAAACTCATTCTATGAAGTGACAGTCACCCTGATACCTAAACCACACAAAGACCCAACAAAAAAGAAAGTTTCATACCTATCTGTCTTATGAGCATTGACACAAAAATACTCAATAAAATACTTGCAAACTGAATCCAAGAACACATCAAAGGTATCATCCACCAGGACCAAGTAGGCTTCATCCCAGGCATGCAAGGGTGGTTCAACATATGGAAATCAATCAATGTAATCCACCAGGTAAACAAACTGAAGGAGAAAAAACACATGATAATTTCCTTAGATGCTGAAAAAGCATTTGACAAAGTCCAACACCCATTTATGTTTAAAGTCTTGGAGAGATCAGGGATACAAGGCACATATCTAAACATAGTAAAGGCAATATACAGCAAGCCAATAGCCGACATCAAACTCAATGGAGAGAAACTTCAATTAATCTCACTGAAATCAGGGACAAGACAAGGCTGCCCACTCTCTCCATACCTTTTCAACATAGTACTTGAAGTCCTAGCCAGAGCAATAAGACAACTAAAAGAGATCAAGGAGAAACAAATTGGAAAGTAAGAAGTCAAAGTGTCACTATTTGTAGATGATATGATAGTATATATGAGCGACCCCAAAAATTCAACCAGAGAACTCCTCCAGCTGATAAACACCTTCAGCAAAGTGGCAGGATACAAAATCACCTCAAAAAAATTAGAAGCCCTCCTCCATACGAAAGATAAAAGGGCCGAGAAAGAAATTAGGGAAACAACACCCTTCACAATAGCCAGTATTAACATAAAATAGCTTGGGTTGACACTAACCAACTAAGTGAAAGACCTGTTTAAGAAAAACTTCAAGTCTCTGAAGAAAGAAATTGAATAAGATATCAGAAGATGGAAAGATCTCCTGTGCTCATGGATTGATAGGATTAACATTGTGAAAATGGCCATCCTGTCAAAAACAATCTACAGATTCAATACAATCCCCATCAAAATACCAACTCAATTCTTTACAGACCTTGAAAAAAATATTCTCAGCTTCATATGGAGAAACAAAAAACTCAGAATCTTCAAAACAATCCTGTACAACAACAGATCATCTGGAGGTATCTCCATCCCAGATCTCAAGTTGTACTACAGAGCAATAGTAATAAAAACTGCATTGTGTTGGCATAAAAACAGAAAGGGGGATCAATGGAACCGCATAGAAGACCCAAAATTAAACCCACACACCTATGAATACTTGATTTCTGACAAAGAAGCCAAAACCATTCAATGGAAAAAAGACAGCATCTTCAAGAAATGGTGCTGGTCCAACTGGATGTCTACATGCAGAAAAATGAAAATAGATCCATATTTATCAACCTGCACAAAACTAAAGTCCAAGTGGATCAAAGACCTCAACATAAAACCAGATACTCTAAATCTGTAAGAAGAAAAAGTGGGAAATAGCCTAGAACTCATTGGCACAGGAGACAACTTCCTGAACAGAACACCAAAAGCACAGGCTCTAAGAGCAACAATCAATAAATGGGACCTCCTGAAACTGAAAAGCTTCTGTAAAGCAAAGCACACTGTCATCAAAACAAAACGACTGCCTACAGATTGGGAAAGGATTTTCAATAACCCTTTATCTGACAGAGGACTCATATCCAGTATATACAAAGAACTAAAGAAGCTGAAAAGCAGCAAACCAAGTAATCCAATTAAAAAATGGGGAACAGAGCTAAACAGAGAATTCTGGACCAAGGAATATCGAATGGCAGAGAAACACTTAAAGATATACTCAACCTCATTAGCCATCAGGGAAATGCAAATCAAAACGACCCTGAGATTTCACCTTACTCCCATCAGAGTGGCCAAGATGAAAAACTCAAGTGACAACACATGCTGGAGAGGTTGTGGATAAAGGGGAACCCTCCTCCACTGCTGGTGGGAATGTAAACTGGTACAACCTCTCTGGAAATCTATCTGGTGCTTTCTAAGACAATTAGGAATAGTGCTTCCACAATACCCAGCTATACCACTGCTAGGTATATACCCAAAATTTGGTCAAGTACACAAAAGAGATAATTGCTCAACCATGTTTATAGCAGCTTTATTTGTTATAGTCAGAACCTGGAAACAACCCAGATGTCCATCAACGGAGAATGGACACAGAAATTGTGGTATTTTTACACAATGGAATTCTAGTCAGCAATCAAAAAGGAGGAAATCATGAAATTTGCAGGCAAATGGTGGGATCTAGAATAGATCATTCTAAGTGAAATATCCCAGAAGGAGAAAGACAAACACGGTGTATACTCACTTATATAGACCTATAAGATATGACAAACATAATGAAATCTATACACCTAAAATAGATTATCAAGAGAGCAGACATGGGCTAAGATCATCAAACCTTGTTTAGAAAGACAGATGGGATGTGCATTGAACGTATGACAGGAGTCTACTGAGCGCATTTGAAAGACTCTAACTAGCAGTGCTTTCAAAGCAGATATAAATACTCATGACCAAACTTTCAGCAGAGTACAGGGAATCATATGACAGAAGGGGAGTTAGTATGATGGGGAAAGGATAGGAGCTCCACAAGGACCAAATATATCTGGGCACAGGGTCTTTTCTGAGACTGACATTAAACCAAGGGCCATGTATGGATATAACCCAAAATCTCTGCTCAGATGTGGCCTGTGGTAGCTCAGTAACCAATTGGTTTCCCATACTGGGGGGAACAAGGACTATTTCTAACAGGAACTCAATGACTGGCTCTTTGACCTCCCCATGCCCCAAGGGAGGAGTAGTCTTGTTAGGCCACAGAGGAGGGCTTTGCTGCCAGTCCTGAAGATACCTGATAAAACAGGATCGGATGAATAGGGAGGAGGTCCCCCCCTATCAGTGGACTTGGAAAAGGGCATGGTGGAGATGCGGGAGGGAGAGTGGGATTGGGAGGGAATGAGGGAGCAGGACACGGCTGGGATACAGAGTTAATAAAATGTAACTGATAAGAAAAAAAATTAAATTGAATTAAAAAAGATATTTATATTCAATCATAAGTATTCATATAAGCATAGAATAACATATTTTTGTGTTGTTGCTTATAATTATGCATGTTTATCATACATAATATTTCTATTTTGTTTTATTTAAGATAAAATAAGCTATAACTACACCAAAGAACTTCAATATTTGCTTGGAGCAAGTTAAAGATAATATTAGTCACCATTAGAGAAATTGTTCAGTGCTAAAGAGCATATACTTCTCTTAAAGAAGATTGGTTTTCCTCATCCAATCTGGGTAGTCTCTTCTGGACTCCCCAGACATACTCACATGTGTACAAACTCACCACAGATATATGCATATAAGCATAATTTTAAAAGAAGTTAATACTTTAAAAAATTAACATACCCTGTAAAAATGTTATTTTTTATTTTCTTAACTGTTCCTACAAGATTAAACTTTATTATAAATGTAGTATATAATTTCAGAAAATCTTAACTAAAGGAAGTCTTATTGAAATACATGTATTGTCTTATATCATAAACAGAAGAAAATCTTCAGATAGGAATGTTGTTAACATGACCAGAATACAAGGCACTGCTCTCAAACATCCAGAACTGCTTAGATATTTTCTATAAAGGTTACACCTCATTTTACTTCATAGATATGCTCAGATTAAATTTAATTTCAAGCATTACAGCCACCCATGTTCTATGTAAAAATAAACATAATTATAAAATTAACTGTTGTCCATAATTACTTATAAAATAATTTAATTTTTATAACTACAGAAAACAAATAGATTACCCAAAAAATATTTATAAATAAAAGTAGATGGGCATCCTCTGTGAGACAGATTCTAACAACTTTCTCAACATACCAGTGAGATGTTGAGAGATGAAAAATTGTTGTGACAGACTTCTACAAATTTCAAAATTAAAATTGTGAGAAATAAGAGCATAAAATATGAAAAATGGCAAAAAGAAATATATTGTACAATGTCAGAGCATGTTAAAATTTTACAAAATATGCTGATGACATCTGAAGAATAGTGATACTCTGACACACATTTTGAACACCCAAAGGAAATATAAGTATATTTAAAGAGAGTAAATAATGTTGGTAGTCTGTAAGACTTTTAACTAGCTCATTACTATGTAGAATTAAACATTATACTGGATTCTACATTTTCTCAATTTCAGACAGATATTTATTTACTCTTCAAGATCTTTGAAAATGTGTTATAACTTTTAAGCAATATCAGTCCATGGCTTAATTGGTACTATTTTCTTTAGCAATAAAAAATGAGACTTTATTCTTAGATCATAAATTACAGTATTAAGAAATCATTTGAAAAGTGTATACTGTTGCTAAACAATGTGTGATGTCTGCATACATGTTCAGATGCTGACAATTATACAGCAGACATACAGTCATACAGGACGGTAAGTGGCAAATGTGCACATGATCTTATATAATACAGAATATATTTTTATTTGGAAATAAAGATATTTTTCTCAGCAAAAACAATAACTTGTGATTTACAGTCCAGTATCTTTTTGGTAGAATATCTATGTTCTAACATTTTTATATTCACATAAGAGCTACAATACATAATGAGAATATAATTCATTTCCTTTACTAAAGTAATTTTATTATAAGAGGATTTTTATAAACATATTGAATTAACAAAAATGCACAAGTGGACTCTTTAACCAACTAAGATGTATGGCTTCTCAGTCTGTAAGAACTAATTCATAACCAGAGGGAATTAATTTAAACTATTATTTCTCCAGATGATATAGCCTATTGATTTGTATTTTTTTTAAATTTTTCACAGCATTTATTTTATGTATTTTTTTTTATTTCTTACAGTTTATTCACTCTGTATCCCAGCTGTATCCCCTTCCCTTGTACTCTCCTAATATTGCCTTGCCTACTTCTTCTCCTTCTCTCTCCCTCTCCCAGACCACTGAAATGGGAGGTCCTCCTCCCCTTTTATCTGAACCTAATCTATCAGGTTTCATCATTGGGACTTCCTCTGTGGCCTGTCAAAGCTTACCCTACATCCCTGAGTGGAAG